>NW_015551075.1:1032310-1043516 GCF_001515605.1 Sinocyclocheilus anshuiensis | reverse complement strand
CAGTTGATAAAAACATCACAATAATCCACAAGTAATCCACACAACTCCAGTCCATCAATTAATGTCTTGTAAAGCAATTTTTTACTTTTTACTTCAAGCTATTGTTTCTGGCTAAAATACGAGTCCTTTATCCACAATACTGGTTTTAAAATATGTCAATGCAGCTTGATCATCTTATTTCTCTACTTTCATTAATAAGTCCAAAAACAGGCCTAGAACATTATTTACTATGATTAAAAAGTTAACCCAGCCTCCCACACAGTCTCTAGAGGGCTCTGATCAAATGTGTGACGCTTTCCTGAACTTTTCTCAGAGTAAAACATCTCATACCTGTCAACACCCTACCTCTGTTCCCACTACTGAACTTCTCTCTTTATGCCATGCTCATAGCTTCTCTAATTTTGACTCTATTGTCCCCACAGAGGTTGATGAGATAATCAGGCTGTCTAATCCCTCTACTAGTCTTCTTGATCCTGCACCTAACTCTTTACTGAAGAATTGCTTGCCTGCTTTGTCACTACCCATCACTCACTTTATTAATACGTCAATGTCATCTGGAACTGTACCATCAAAGCTTAAGATTGCTGCTGTCACTCCAGTTCTTAAAAAGCATGGTCTCGAGCCTTCTTCCCTAAGTAGCTATAGGCCTATTTCAAACTTATCTTTTCTCTCTAAGATATTAGAAAAGTTTGTTGCCTCCCAGTTACAGGCCTTCTTAACAGCACACAACCTCTACGAGCCCTTTCAGTCTGGCTTTCGTCCATTACACAGTACTGACACAGCCCTGGTTAAGGTTCTTCTCTTAGCTTCTGATTCTGGTGCTCTCAGCACTCTCCTTCTGTTAGACCTCAGCTCAGCTTTTGACACTGTTTGTCATGAGATACTCCTCTCACAGCTTTCTGCAATTGGAATTACTGGCACAGCCCTTGAATGGTTTTCTTCCTATTTGACCGGGAGGCAACAATTTGTTATAAACCAGAAACACAAATCATCTACCAAATCCATCAGTTCTGGTGTACCTCAAGGTTCTGTTTTGGGCCCTCTCCTCTTTACCATTTATATGCTACCAATTGGACAAATAATTAAAAGCTATGGGTTTAACTTCCACTGTTACGCAGATGACATTCAAATTTATTTTAGCGCAGCTTCCACCTCAGTGTTTCCTCCGCCTGCATTAACAAATTGCATTAAGGAACTCAAGTTTTGGCTAGAGGCAAATTACCTTAAATTTAACTCTGATGAAACTGAGGTAATTCTGATTGGCTTTTAAAGCTGTTGTATCTAAGCTCTCTGGTCAACTAATGGACCTGGATGGTGATCTGATTATGCCTTCCACTAAAGTTCGCAATCTTGGTGTTCTCATTGATTCCACTCTTTCATTCAATGATCACATTGGTAAAGTAGTAAAGACAGCTTTTTTCCACCTACGTAATATCTCGCGTATTCAATCCTCTCTCAGTCAGCAGGATGCTGAAACTGTTATACATGCCTTCGTCACATCTCAACTAGATTACTGTAATTCACTTCTTTATGGCCTGTCAGCTAATAATATCAAACGACTACAATATGTTCAAAACTCTGCAGCTCGCTTGATTACTCACACAAGAAAGAGCGATCACATTACCCCAATCACCTTCATTGGCTTCCGGTTTCCTTGCGCATAAACTACAATATACTAATTCTCACTTATAAAGCTCTCCATAACCTTGGTCCTACATATTTATCTGATTTACTTCTGCATTATGTTCCTGCCCGCTCGTTACGATCTTCTAGTGAGGGATTGTTAGTCACCCCTAAGTTTCGTCTAGTGACTATGGGCTCTAGAGCTTTCAGTGTTGTGGCTCCCAGATTGTGGAATGCTCTGCCCCAAAACATCCATCAAGCATCCTCCCTTCTCTCCTTCAAAAACCTCTTAAAAACACATTTTTTCTCTGTTATGGATGTTTATCTACATTCTCATGTATCTTTAATCTAACTTTGTAAGTGGTCTCTGTATATTACTCTCAGCTCTTGCTATGTGTTCTGTCTTCTGGTTTTGATGTTTATCTGTTTCTGTTCCTTAAACCTGACTTGTAAAGTGACCTTGGGTTTTGGAAAGGCGCTATATAAATAAAAATTATTATTATTATTATTATTATTGAACACAAAGCCAACAACACTTGTGGAATAGAGAAATCAAAGAACTTGTCTTGATTTCCCCATTGGTTGATTGCAAATGCTTGAACTTTCTCTTTCTTTGTATTTGAATGGATTTTTATTTATTTATTTTTGTAATGTTTAGCCCTAGTGAAGGCCCGTGTGCCGAAATGTATTGGCATAATAAAGGACTGATTATCTATAGCTCCTTTTTATTATTTCATTTCTCTATTCCACAAGTGTTGCTGGCTTTACGTTCAAATTTACATTGATTTTTCCATGCACATTGTTGGTTTTGTACTACAAACTAGTGGTTTTGCACCAGAATAACTAATGCAATGTCATACAAATGAGACAGCACAGTGACTGATAGATGATCAGGTTTGTCAAGATTGCTTTGCATTATGTACATGCAAAAGTGAGAAGAAAACATCGAGCAATGCAAACATACAGAGTGAGATATCTTAAGATGAGGAAGACCTTACAAAGCAAACATTTGCAGAACATATCAAAAACTCATGATTAATATCAATTTAGAGTTGGAACTATCTGTTTAAAAATCAATCAATAAATGATAAATCTTCCAGTTTCTGTCCATCAAGTTGAGATGAGGTACCTCATTTAATTTACTGAATCATACAAAACAAGGCACTACTACATTTATTTAATACATAAATAAATATATTGTGACAAAAACAATCATTTCATATAAAATTACTCATACCAGTCTATTTAGTATTCAAGGGCTAAAGGTACTTTCCATTTCTGATCCATTCTTGGTGTTTACTGATATTGTTTTGAGTTACAATGCAAGTCATTAAGTGTGTTCGGAATAGCGCTATATCATCATATTGACATATGAAGACTCGGTGAAGCATCACATATTGAATTTGGCGCTCAACTGCACTGTGATAAATGAGAAATGTTCTGTACATTGAGTGAACGGCATTAAAGAACATTACAGGTTTGGATCTCTTTTTTTTTTTTTTTTTTAGCTCAAGTACACTAAAAGAACACCCACAATCCTTTAATGAAACCTTTTCTATACACTTAAAATATGCAGAAATCTAAGGCCTCTTGCAAAATAACTTAAAACATTTTACCAAGGCGCATATAAAAAATGATGTTCTTGCATTTTAAAAAAAATGAGTTTTTGTGCTTAGTGCCACATTAAAAGCCTTTCAGTGTTCCCTCATTCATTTCACATAATGTCTGTACAAGCTCAGTATCATTGTCTACATACGTTTCTTACCCAGCAGAACTGCAGGACTAATAGTGTGCAACAGTGACCTTTGCAGTGTTCCCGGTTTCAGAAGTAATGACTTTTTCACTGGAGAAATCAATATTATGGCCAAAGGACTTGTATTTTTTCTTGTATTTAGGACTTGTACATTTCCCTTTTCTACACCCATCTAAATGCATTTGTTGTATATTTAATGTTTAAAATATATTTTGTGTAAAAATATTCAACTACCACCTGTCGGTGAGCAATGTGACCTTGCACAAATGACATGCAACACACACTAGAGTCAATAACCAGTAGCAGATCTACTTCACAGCCAATCATAATCAAAGAACAGTAAAAGCCAATCAATGCTAATAAGAAATGCATTAGCCACAGGTTTTATTTCTTTCCTTTTTGTGTGCAGACAATAAAATTGACCGAAGCTGCAGCAGATGAATAAAAGAGCAGATATTGACACACAATCTGCTACTAATCCGATAGGAATTGATTAAAATTCTTATCCTTATACCTAGAGATAAAAATGAGAAAATAACATTTTGTCACGGGTGTTGCAGGAATACAAACTAAGACAGATGAATAAAGCTCCAAACAAAGTTTAATAGTACGAGCCAACAAGACAGGCAGGCATCAAACACATGTATACGTGATTCGAGACCGGACCAAGAGTGCAGGCAAGGGTACAACTTATAAGGCATACACAAACAAGATAATTAATCAAACACAGCTGAACAGATCAAACTAATAATGACAGTGACCACAGCAACCAGGAAGTGCGGGAATACCAAAAACGGGAACTGAAGAATTATACACTAAAAGTCCACGAACTGAAACTAACAGAACATAACTGCGACAAATCTCAATAAAACTGTTCTTGGCATCTTCATCTCTGAATGAATGATGTTTAGGGAATGATCAGCTGTTCCATCAGTGATCTTTGCTGCACTGCATGTTGCTCTCTAACACAGGAGACTAAAGCATGCAACACATTTTCATCACTATGCACTTCTTTTAAATTACTAAGGTACTATAATGACTCAACATCACATTCATAATACTTATTTAATGATCTCATCAATGATTCATAAACCCAGCATGCTGTATGATTACAAACTATGAAACACATTACCGTACAACAGCAATGACAAATAAACATTTACAGTTATTCATTCAGCGGATGCATAATGCAAAGAAACAAATGAAGAATCATCCTAAGGGGAAGGCAACATGAGAAGTGATGCAATATAAAGAGTATGTTTTTTAGAAGATTGTTTTGAAGACTTTAATGTTTTTGCAAAAAAGTCTCTTGTGCTTACCAAAGCTGCATTTGTTTAAAACAGTAAAAACAGGAAAATTGTGAAATATTACAATTTAAAATAACTGTTCTATTTGAAAATATTTTAAAATGTAATTTAATTTTGTGATGCAAAGCTGCATTTTCAGCATCATTACTCCAGTCTTCAGTTTCACGTGATCCTTCAGAAATTCAGCCAGCTCAGTTTATTAGTCTTTCTGGCAGACAGCAATTTACTTCTCTCTCCGTCTCCTCACCCACAGATAAGCAATCAGGATGGTAGCAGAGGCCTGGACTGATGCGGACAGACCGAAGCGATGGAGGAGACAACGCCAGACCCCGCTTTTGTGGATGTGGACCAGGGTCTGACCCTGGCATGCATCGCCTTCCTATGTCTTCTGCTGGTGGCAATGATCATCCGCTGTGCCAAAGTCATCATGGACCCCTACAGCGCCATTCCCACCTCCACCTGGGAGGAGCAGCACTTGGACGACTAGCAGATCACATTTTTCCCATAACCTCGGCAATCAAACACTAACATCATGTTTCTACCAGTGCACAGATATCTATGGGATATTTAAGCCGATAGTCGTCTTCTCGCATGCAGCATCACTAGCTTTGAAGACATCTGCATGGAAACTGAGTTGAATTCATCCCAACTCTCACTCTATTAAACAAGAAGGCATGAATCCCGAAATGAAGTTGATTTTGACACCCATGTCCTCTTTTTTGCTCCTAGCCTGGATGAGCTTCAGTAAAACGAAATCACGCCAAAACAAAGCACAAACAAGTCAAAATCTGACACTTCCATGTTTTCACAACCAATGCATCCTGAATTTGTAGTAATAAAAAAGCGAGCAAATGTATATTTTTATATTTAATAATGATAAATGAGGAACACATCCAATTAAGGCAAGGAAAACACTTCTAGCTATGCAAGCTACACAATTTTCTACGCAAATAAAGCTGCATTCTTAGCGTTGCCACAAGGGGTGCTATAGCCGTCTTCTTATTGTCAGTTTTCTTTTACACATTCATTGTGGAACAACAGTTAGTTAGGAGGTTAGTTAACAGCAAACATGTTTATTTATGGTTTAATGGAACAGTAATTTGCAGTTAACTCTATCGCCCCCATGAGTAGCACCACTGCAAATACAGTATTTACAATGGGACTGCATACTTGCAATACATTGGTCAAGCATTCGCATTTACAGACATGCATAAGTATGAGCTTAATTGTAATTAAGTTTTGCGAGAAGACAAAACTTTGGCTGAAGGCCTTGTGGAAATGCCCAAAGATGAAAAACGCCACAAACTGTCCTTACAAGAGCATCTGTCTCTTTCATTTATCGGCTCTTACGATTTGATCCCCGATGTGGTTTGATTCTGTTGTCTTTGACAAAGTGTACGCATTAGCAGAGAGCTATCAGTCAGCACTGCATGATATCAAGTACCTCAGCTGAGGTCATTTAAATGAAGTCGACAAAACAACAAAACACCAATGTCCTGTCTGATGAGAAAATGCGTATGTGCTACATGTCTGTTCTCAACCACAATAAAGATTATAGTAATTCCAATATTTCTGGTGAATTATCACCAACCATTGGTGAGTACACTGCAAATCTTATCACTGGAAATCTTAAAGCTTTATAATGGGATTTTAAACGTCACACTAAATTATGGGGGAAATTCAAGTCTAATCCAGTCATATCACATTTATTTAGCATTTTAGACACTACATATAGTTTCAAAGCAGCTTCACAGCAATGAACAGAAAAATAACAGTGTTGAAAAAATCATTAGTTAAGAAACAACTTCAATTTAAACAATAAAGCAAATACAGAATAGTGTAAGCTCAATTCAGTTCAATAGGGATTCAATTCAGTTCTGTAACAGTGTTGCAAAGGTAATTAAATTCAGTTATAAACCAACTCTACAGAAGACAGTGTCACTATTCAGCTCAATTCTCAAGTTATATTCTCAATTTAGTAAATTTTTTTTTTTTTGCGTTCTCATCCTATAACGTCAGTATGGTACGATAATCATTGGTGCAATTTACTAAGAATGAATTACCCAGACATAATGTTGTTTACTTGTATTTTCACTAAATTACTTATGGAAAAAAAGGATAAAAAATTGTACTGAACGCGATTTTTATCCCACAATTTTTATCTTGAAGCTCTCGAGCTGGATCAGTTCAATTTCTGGTGATGACACAGATCTTTTCTATGAATCAATCGAACCGGTTCACCAAACTGGTCTAATCGAGAACCGCCTCTTTCAAACTTGCCTGACTCGAAATAAGTCGAATGAACAATTCACTGACTCATTAAATCGACAAATGGCTCTGTCAAATATGCTTACGATCTTAATGTGTGACATTTGTATCAACACAAATACGAAGCAGTCATCGAAACCACCTATTCGAAAGAATTCAAAAGAACCGATTCGTTTGCCTCCGTCACTCATGAATCAGTGTGCAACGAGTGATTCTCAAATGATCAACTCACAACACTTTAAACCGAGAATCGCCTCTTTCAAACGCACCTGACTCGAAATAAGTCGAATGAACTTACTTACTTACTGAACCGATAAATGGCTCTGTCAAATATGCTTACGATCTTATTGTGTGAGTATTAACACAAGTATAGAGTCATCAAAACCATCTGTTCGAACAAATAAAAAAAAAAACAATTAGCTTGTCTAGAATCATCCACTGATAGAAAGCATCACAACGAATCAAAATTCTGACGTCTACAGAGCATATCAAGTCCTTTACCTGTCAAGAAGGTCTTATCTCTGCAACCAGATGTATTTAGTTGTTGTTGTTGTTCAACTTTCCTCATGTGGAGGTTGTGACAAAAAGCATTACAGTGACACATTTTACATGCTGTAAATTCAAAGACAGCAGAATTGAGGAGCTTGACAGCAATTCTGGTCATGTTATGATCACTTTCATTAAAATACTTTTTTTTTCCCTCGCATCACTCCATCTTTTATCTCATACACTCAGAGGAAGCAGTGCTCAAAAATGAGCTGATGATTCAGTACAGCAGAAGTATTTGCTGTCCACCATGTATTTATTTCCCAAAGTGCAGTGCGATCGATCAGCCCAAGAATACCTCAGCTTTTCCTTTGCTGTTCAATTCATTTAAATGCTACAAATCATTTTTCTGGCAGTGTGGCCAACATTTTACTTAACCCTTATCAAGGTCTGCATTGTAAATGGTTAATGGCTGTAAATTGTAGATGTTTTTTTGATAATAAACCCTTTCTTTTAGTTAGTTAGTTTTGGGGGTTTCGTTCATGCCAGAGTTTGTAGAGTCAGAGTACAAGAGCTGCATCATAAACTGAAGTCCTGATTTGAAATACAGCAGACATTATTATGACATTATTACTACTCCAGGCCAAGTGCTTCATGATGCAAAGTGCATTTTTTAAATGATCAAGCAGCACTTTCAAGGGTTCAATTAAGTTCAGTATAATTATCAAAGTTTCAAATCTATCCAAGATTTAAATATTTTTAAGTCAGTTTAATATAAAGTTGAAATAATTTGCAAATTTGATGATACATAAATATTTAAGGCAGCAGCTGAACTTTTTTTTTAAAGATGAAGTAGGAGGAAATTTTGGGGTAAGTAAAACTATAAAAAAAAAAAAAGTTTTATTACTTGAAATAAAATAAATGTTAACTGATATAAAATATAATATAAAAAAAGATAGATTTAGAAAACATATACATATAGAAAAAAAAAAACGTAATTTCAGCTAGTTGACAAGGCAACATTTTTCATTTTCTTTTAGTTAACTTGAAGAGCTACATAACTAAAACTAAATAAACTAAAACTAATAAATAACAACAATAATAATAATAACTATGTAGATATATTTTTAAAAAATTAAAACTAACTTCAACTGCTAAAACTTTAAAATTCAATTAAAAACAGAAAATATATCAAATCTAATTCAAAACTAATAATACACCAGTGATACTAAAATAACACACATTTGAATTTCAAAGGCTGCTACATTTGTTTTCTCTAACATCTAGTTTACTGTATTCCTACTCGATGTCAAGCTGACTTGGCTCTTTCCACACCCTCGAAACAGATTTGACAGATTCCCATCCATCAAACGCTCTGTCAGAGCTTTCTCTTGAGCAGCTGAACTGATTCTCAGACTGACAAACTTTTCTGTAACCTAATTCAGCTTATCTAACCCGTCCTCCGGTCCCCCCGGTCACCTCCTGGGGCCAGTTGCATAAACCTAGCCTCTATGTTAAGACATTGTCTTAAAGGGTTAGTTCACCCAAAAATGAAAATTAGGCTGTGTTTTACTCACCCCCGAGGCATCCTAGGTGTACATGATTTTCTTCTTTCAGACGAATCCAGTCGGAGTTATATTAAACATTGTCCTGGCTATTCCAAGCTCTATCATTGCAGTCAGCGGGTGTTGCAGTGCTTCAATCCAAAAGAAGTGAAATAAAAAGCGCCCATCCATAAAAAAAATGTCTCACACGGCTCCGGGGGGTGAACAAAGGCCTCCTGTTGCGAATTGATGCGTTTTTGTAAGAAAAATATCCATATTCAAAACATAATAATCACTTTAATGTAGCTTGCGCTCACTGTTGTAAACGGAAGCAGCTCCGGGTGGATGACATATGAGGTCAGCGTTGCGCATGCTCCGCTCAGAAGTGATGAACGTGGAAGCGCAGGGGAGAGATCAAAACAAAACACCCGATTCGCTACAGGAGGCCTTTGTTCACCCCCCGGAGCCGTGTGAGACACTTTTAAAAAACAAAATAGTTAAGCTGTAAAATGTTAATTGTTATAATTTTTAATGTTTTTATTTAACATTTTCCATCTTTTGGTTTTATTTATTTTGATTTTATTATTATTTTATTTTATAGAAAATATTATTTTATTAATTCATTTAAAAAAAAATCTTCCCTTTTATCCTATGTACACCCTGGCTGTATTTGTGTAAAACCAATAAAAATAAACAAATAAATTAACTAAATTAAAATTAAAGGGACTGACAGGATGGAAAGTGAAGTTGAGGACACAGAAAAAACACAAAAACATAAAAATATTAAACCGATATTTTGGTAAAATGTGAATTCCATTCTATAAAGTGGATTTAAATATATGATAGAAACTTGAAAATGTGATAAGAAAATGTACTAGTGCATCCAAAACATGTCCAGTTTGCAGTATGTGTTACCATGTATTTAATCTGTTAATAATACTCAAATTATTTCATTTTCAATCAGTGTTAATGTGTTTACATCAGTGTTCAGGCATTTGTTTAGAAAGCTCTGAAATTGGCTATGTGCTGCTAGCTGAAAATTCAGCCAAACACACACACACACACACACAGACACACACACAGACACAGACACAGACACAGACACGGACACACAGACAGAGTATAACAGCACTGCTCCACTGGCCACACAACACACACAAATCAATACTTCTATTAACTTTAGAGGCACAGTAACTTTGGACCCATAATTCATGAGGGGCAGCTGGATAAAAGCTCTCAGCAGCACAAACTGAATTATGCTATCCGTACACTACCGTACAAAGAGTCGTGGTCTCTTCTACCCACCAAAGCTGCATTTATTTGATTAAAAACACAGTAAAAACAGAAATATTGTGAAATATTATTACAATTTAAAACAACCTTTTTCTACTGTAATATCTTTTAAAATGTAATTTATTCCTGTGATCAAAGCCACATTTTCAGCATCATTACTTCAGTCTTCAGGGAAGTCGTGGCCTAATGGTCAGAGAGTCGGACTCGTAACCCAAAAGGTTGTGGGTTTGAGTCTCGTACCGGCAGGGATTGACACACACACACACAGACACACACACACACACACACACACACACGGAGCAGTGGGCAGCCAATGCTGCGGCGCCTAGGGAGCAGTTGGGGGTTCGGTGCCTTGCTCAATGCACCTCAGTCGTGGTATTGAGGGTGGAAGAGAGCACTGGTTAAGCACTCCCCCCACCGACAATTCCTGCCGGACCTGAGACTCGAACCCGCGACCTTTGGGTTACAAGTCTGACTGCAGTATGCTGATTTGCTGCTCAAGAAACATTTATTATTATTGTGTTACATTAGCAAATGACAGCTTTTATTGAAATATGTGACCCTGGCCTGGACCACAAAACCGGTCTTAAGTGTCAATTTTTCTAAATTGAGATGTATACATCATCTGAAAGCTGAATAAATAAGCTTTCCATTGATGTATGGTTTGTTAGGATAGGACAATATTTGATCGAGATACATCTATTTGAAAATCTGGAATCTGAGGGTGCAAAAAAATCTAAATATTGAGAAAATCACCTTTAAAGTTATCCAAATGAAGTTCTTAGCAATGCATATTACTAATCAAAAATTAAGTTTTGATATATTTACAGTAGGAAATTTACAAAATATCTTCATGGAACATGATCTTTACTTAATATCCTAATGATTTTTGGCATAAAAGAAAAATCAATAATTTTGACCCATACAGTGTA
>NW_015551075.1:1013229-1013480 GCF_001515605.1 Sinocyclocheilus anshuiensis | reverse complement strand
CCCGCCGACAATGCCTGCCGGACCTGAGACTCGAACCCGCGACCTTTGGGTTACAAGTCTGACTGCAGTATGCTGATTTGCTGCTCAAGAAACATTTATTATTATTGTGTTACATTAGCAAATGACAGCTTTTATTGAAATATGTGACCCTGGCCTGGACCACAAAACCGGTCTTAAGTGTCAATTTTTCTAAATTGAGATGTATACATCATCTGAAAGCTGAATAAATAAGCTTTCCATTGATGTATGGT
>NW_015551075.1:1012767-1013187 GCF_001515605.1 Sinocyclocheilus anshuiensis | reverse complement strand
AATATCCTAATGATTTTTGGCATAAAAGAAAAATCAATAATTTTGACCCATACAGTGTATTGTTGGCTCTTGCTACAAATATACCCCAGCGACTTAAGACTGCTTTTGTGCTCCAGGGTCAGAATTATAATAACAATAACAATGATAATAATAAATGTCTCTTTGTTAGTATCTGTGTAGTCGTAATATTACCATCTGTTTTTGGTCTGTGTTTTGAAATGCAGTGTGAAAAAAATAAAAGATTCACGTTTTGCACATTTGCATTTATAACGTCCCTCTGCATTGATTAAATATGTCTCCCATGGATTTCACTTATAACACTCTGATCCAGGGACCCAAATGATTAAAGCAGTGCACGCACACACAATTCCCATGAAATGAAGCAAACAAAAAAAAAAAAAATGAAAATTGGAAATATAA
>NW_015551075.1:992596-1012669 GCF_001515605.1 Sinocyclocheilus anshuiensis | reverse complement strand
TATATATAGTCACAGGACGTGGTTGTAGTAAAGCGCACGACGATGGAGTAAACGTAAATAGTCTTTAACTCTAACTTCAAAACAAAGGACAGGAGAATAACCAGGAGAACTCATTAACATCAACACACATAGACAAAGAGTAGACAGACACAGAAGGCTAATAAGGACAGGCAGACAAAAGGAGCAAACGAGATAATTAACAAGGTGACGGAAGCTACACAGGTGAACAGAATGAACTAATCAGGGCAACTAACTAGGTCAAAGAACAAATTATAGGAGATCAGGAAATAAACGTGACATATATAGCGTTCATTTATTTTTAGATTTAGTAAATCTAGTACTTCAGCTTCAGTGTTTTATTTTTTAAAGTTTGTTTTTGATCTATTATTTTATTTCATTTTTCTTTCAATTAACAAAAACATTAAGAGTTTTAGTTTTAGTTAATGATAACAACACTTAATGGTACTAAATGACCAGACCCAGGTGAAATCTGCAGACTTTTTGTACTAGTTTTCTACTAGTTAATCTGCGTAATTCTGTAGAAGCGATTCAACCATGCTAAAATATGTTAAATGGAGCTGACAGCACAAACTGTATTCAGAGGTTTATCACCTGCTTTTCTCCTTCACGAAGCGAAAGGTCAAACGCTAGAGGTCCATCTGTGAGGCCGCCAAGATTCATGGATAAAAGTCTGATCACAGAGGGGGAGAAGCACACAGTAAGAGAGAAACCAGGATCCTTCCATCTGTCTGCAAAACAACACACGTTCACACTTACGCTGAAGGAGTCGTGAATGGACCATCTGACCTCTGATGACGCAATGACTCACAGACGGCCCTCGTGAACTCCACCGCACGGCTAAAAACACTCAGCTCCATCTGTTAGCAGCTCGTGAGATACAGCACAAATGATTCACTGCAGAGGAGTCTTAACCCGTTTAATCCCAATTTTTTTCCCAGACATGAACATATCCAAATGATGTGCCATTAGTAACCCTTTGAAAAAATGGTCGGTCACAGGTGGGATAATGTGTGTACTGAATTAACATATTTCTGCAGTCATAAAAATTTATATATATCTTAACCCAGCTATTTTAAACTGTTTGATCACATTCTAGGGTTACTATTTTGCATAAAAAAACCTTGATAGGAACATGGAGATAAAAGACAAAAAAATTCAACCATCAACGCTTCAAAATTGTTACTTTTTTGTAAAATATAACATTACATTTTTATATTAGTGCTACCAGTATTACAACATCAATATTGTAACTTTTTTGTAACATTTGAATTTTTTATTGTGCAATATTTTGTCATTGCAACATTTGAGTGTAATTTTCACCAACAACTGCATTTGGATTTATATTGTAAACCTAAGTTATCCCACCGGTCACTATTGTGGACCATCAACATGTTTACTCATTCTATGACCACACTCAACAAAACTTAATATATGTGGATTCATATATCAATACTAGACACCTTAAAGATAATGTGTACCAAAAATCTTTGTCATATCTTTATGTTAACATACTTTACTAGCCTTTCGTTTTGGAGCTTTGATGCAGTTATCATCTTCTCAAGGTGCAAACAGGAAATAAACTGCTCTGGCCATGTGACAATTTGCATTAATCATGTGAAACTGCACATATTTAATTGAGACCCTTTATTTTTTCCATATTTGCAGGAAGTGCACTAAAACATCAGTCAGTAAGGTTTTTAGAGCTTTATAAATGAAACCTTTTTTACGGTCACTATTGTTATTACGTGGGATTAAATGGGTTAATGGAAGGGTATGTCACAACAACTTATTTATAATAGGTATATTTCATATATATTTTATTTTTCATTTTGCAGTTTAAATGTGTCTCAGATTATCCGTACCATCTGCCTTTACATAAACGCACTGGTGATACCATGATTAATGGTGATGGTACACATATTAATATCATAAATACTTCAAATACCAAAGATAATTCAGTAAATAGCAGTTCACGTAAAAAAAAAAACATAGTATTTCCATGATACCCATCCAAACATACATGGAAATACCATGGTAAATGTGTGCTAAATGTGTAAAAATGTTTTACAAAAAACAAAACACTGGTAGCACCATGATACATGTGCCCAAAATAAAATCTTAGTAGTACCATGAAAGAGGCAACCTACAGAAAAAAAAAAACATGGTAGTTAAATAGTAAATGTGCAAATAAAATAAAAATATATATAAATTGCATAATGTATAAATATTAATTTAATAAAAAATTTACTACAATGGTATAGTGCATACCTTAAAAATAGTTTCATGGTACATGTAAAAAATTAATAAAAATAACTTGGTAGCACCATAGTACATGTGAAAAAAACAAAAAAAACAAATAAAATACAAACAGAAACAAAGTAGTACCATGGCACAGGTACACGTCAATAAAACAATTATGTTGTAAAATAAAATAAAATAAAATAAAATAAAATAAAATAAAAACATACAAGTCCAACAAACGTAGTAGCAAGTAGCAACATGGTACATGTGGCAAGAAATTAATTAAAATAAAAAATAAACAAATAAAACAAAGATTCAGATCACTAACATGAAACAGCAATAGCAAAAACAGTGAATGTTCAATTTAACAAGCACCTCTAATCACTGTTTAATCTTCCTGAGTTTAAGAGCATCAGTTTATTTGATACACACATCAGGCCTGTTCAGTCTGGACCGGACAGTAATTACAGCATCATTCACGTCACTCAAAAGCTTTGAAAGGCTTGCTAATGATGTGGTGATGTGAGACAAACCCACCATCACAGAAAAAAGGCTCAAGCCATGACCCGTTATTTTACCTGTTTGACAGTCCCTGACAGTCTGGCTCTGCAACTGCAAGAAGAAACACTGCTGCATGAATCCTACAGTTTCAAGATGCATTTCAAATATGATGGAGTTTGCAATGACATTAAGCATCTTGTTTATCACATATTCAGTTATAATGTTATACGATATCTTTTTGCTCACAATGCTTATATATTCTTTTTGGCTTTGTTTTATTACCTTTGCAATGCATTCTGCATTCTTTGCAATCCCAGAATTCACTGCAGTACAAAAACCCTTCCAAGATGAAACGAGAGAAATTCCTTTATATACACTGAACAAAATTATAAACGCAACACTTTTGTTACATAGAAAAAGTCTTAGATCTTTGAGTTCAGCTCATGAAAAATGGGGGCAAAACCAAAAGTGTTGCGTTTATAATTTTGTTCAGTGTATATTCATTCAATTAATACTGAAAAGCAAAAATTATTATTACTTAAAAATGTACTATTTTACCCAATATTTGTGTGGTGTGTGATGCATTTTAATTGTATCAAATCATTAGCTCAGCAACATGGAATGGCCAAATGTTTTATGGACGTAATAAAATAAAATATAATAGCATGACTTAAGACAGTTTAAAAGCAATCAGTAACTTTATTTTAATTATTTTTCAGTAACACAGAATGACAAAGCAATTCAAATGTGTAATTTCTGCAAAATCTAGTTGAATTGTAGAAATTAATGACTGTTTTCAAGCATATGGAAGCCAATAAAGATGACGCATTACTATTTTAGCGACATATTTTCCTAAGATCTCAAAGGTTATCTAAAGAAACAAGTTCTTTTACATTTTCCTTCATATTTAATGATATTTAATGACCAATTTTCACAGTCCGATCAATCCAGATGGATAAAATCAAGTTCCACCCTACATTATTTCTTATTGAATATCTTGTTTTACTCAGAAATGATGAACGCATGGCTGTTTTGTCTGGCTTACAGGAGAGAATGAGAGACAGACGGACAGAGAGCTGCGTCACTGTTGCAGGGCAGGAAGGATCTTCCCCTCACACAGACCGAATCCCACTCTATAGCCCCTGCCCTCACAATGACCTGCACAGAGAGAGTCCAGAAGCGACACAACAGAGATCACATTTCCATCAACAGACATCTCTCCAACATTAAACATGCACACGCAGACTCTAAAAGCCCACCTGTGAGAGTGACCTCGTCCCCGTCCTTCAGGAAGGTCCTTGTCTCTCCATCGCCGAGGTCAATAGTCTTGGATCCTCGCCATGAGAGCTCCAGCATAGAGCCGAAACTCTCTGGATCCTTCATGCACACAAATACAGAGGCAGTGCTATTTAATACAGCTCTATGCAGAAACATATGACATACAGTGGGTACGCAAAGTATTCAGACCCCCTTACATTTTTCACTCTTTGTTATATTGCAGCCATTTGCTAAAATCATTTAAGTTAATTTTTTTTCCTCATTAATGTACACACAGCACCCCATATTGACAGAAAAACACAGAATCGTTGACATTTTTGCAGATTTATTAAAAAAGAAAAACTGAAATATCACATGGTCCTAAGTATTCAGACCCTTTGCTCAGTATTTAGTAGATATAACAAAGAGTGAAAAATTTAAGGGGGTCTGAATACTTTCCGTACCCACTGTATTTCTTAATTATTTTTACTTTTTTTATTGTTATTGATTACAGTTAAAATTATTCATGGTAATTATTGTATTATTTACTCAATTTAATTGATTGAAATGATCCAAAAATATAAATGTGTCTTCCAGTGCATTTATTTAAAATAATATTTTGTGTAAATAATAATTAACGTTGATTATTATATTATGTACAGAATTTAATGGATTGAAATGACATTAAAAAAAAAAAGTAGCTTCCTGTGTATTTACTTGAATTGCTTTTTAAAAATATTATTAATTATAGTTAAATGTAATAATTAAAGTTAATTATTATATAATTTACTGAATTTAAAAGATTGAAATAATATTAAAATATAAATGCGTGTTCCAGTTTATTTACCTAAATTAATTATTTTTATTATTATAATTAATCGTTAAAATTAAATAATTAAAGTTAATTATTATATAATTTACAGAATTAATTGAGATAACAGATTAAATATAAATGTTAATTTCTCAAGCAATTGTTTTTACAGAAGACAAACATTTCTTAATTATTTGCAATTTTTTATAATTATTATTAATATTCTTGATTGCAGTTGAAATTAATGATTAATGTTAATTATTATATTATTTACTGGATTTAATGGTTCAGATATCAAAATGTAAATGTGTCTTCCCGTTTATTTACCTAATTTTTTATATTTAATACTAATATCAAAATATAAATATATATTAATAATTATAGACACATGTAATAATTAATGTTCATTATATAATATTATTATATTATATTAATATTATTTATATATAATATATTTATCATAATATTTATTAAAATTAACATATTGAATTAGAATAAAAAAGATAAATGTGAATTCCATGATATTTACTTAAATTAATAAATAATAAAATTAATACAATTCTTTTTTTAAGGTTTCAGAACTGATCTGACTCGTTAGGCCTTGATCTAAATCACAAGATGGCAGAGTTTTTTTTCTTTTTCAAGTGTTTCTTTAATGTATTCTATATATCACTGATATGCTCTCACACACACACACACACACACACACACACACACACACTCACTCACTCACTCACTCACTCACTCACTCACTCACTCACACACACACACTCACACACACTCACACACACACACACACACACAGACACACACACGCACACACGCACCGGTCCGCTGATGGTGCCTGATGCCAGCAGGTCTCCCGGTCTGACGTTGCAGCCGTTGACTGTGTGGTGTGCCAGCTGCTGTTTCATGGACCAGTACATGTACTGAGAAGACACACAAAACATTACACGCACCTGCTGTCTGTTACTAAACGAGAAAATGGCTTTCTCTGCATGTGACGATACAGAAAGCGTGGAAATGGAATGGGTTTTTCCCAGAACCAATAACACAAGGAGCCCAACACAGAGGCACTGAGAATGAATAGCTTTGTTTATTTGCTCTGCACAGTCTGTGTTGTTTAAGTGCCTGATTCACTAATGGAATTATGCAAATAAGGTAATCGCGTGAAGTTGCGAATCTAAACTTGCACGGGGCAATTTACGACGACGTAAACAGACACCATATAAACAGCAAGAGTGTGTATTTATGCAAAAAATAATCTCTATTGTGTTCAAAGGGTAGGGTTGCATTTTTATTTGGCCCAAATTATCAGTTCTTTGTTGTTTCTTGTCCCAGTATGACCCAACGCTTACACTATGTTGGCCAGCCATTCTGCATATTTGTGTAGAGTATGTTTATCATTGCCTTATGCAGTTCCTCTATGCAATCTTTGATTTTTTCCTGCTCCATATCTGGTTCATGCTGGAGCTTTTTCAGGGAAACTCATGTATAATCAAATGGGTACAGTAAGAGTTGTCAGTATGAGTTACTTCTGGAACAGCAATGTGCCAATGCAAAACAAATGCAAAACTATCTCTTACCTTAAAATTGGACTTGCAAATGGTGGCGGCCTCTCGCATCCCCTCACCTGAACAGATGAGAAATAAACGAGAAGAAAACAAGACTGAGCACTGTAACATGCAGCATATGCACATTAATGACAGACAGATGTTACAGATACTGACACACACCTTTCACAGCGACAAAGAGGTTGATGTTGAACGTATAGGGGTCACCGTGACGCAAGTATGGAAGAGGCACAGGGTCCTGAAAAATAATTTGAAGAAAACTGAGCACACATCTCAGCCAAAACCTGAAAAATGAAGTCTACTCAGGCAGTACATATGGAGGCAGAAAGGCACATCTGAACTCAATATTTGCATCAGGAAGTCAAGGTTTGTCTGGTTCACATAGTCCAGACAGCTGCTGGAGCTACATAGTTATGCAGGTAAAAAAGCCATTTAAATGTTGATGTGCAATCAGACATAAATAAATAATAAATATACCAGTTTTATCTATGCACAATTTTTATTTTGAAGACCCTTAATGCTGTGTGTCAGGTTTATTATCGTTAACTAAAACTAAGAACAGAAAAAAAAAAACATTTTCGTTACTTGAAATAAAACAAAATATAAAAACATTTTATTTCAGATAGTTGCCAAGACAACATTTCTTGTTCTCATTTATTTCTCAGTGTTTCTCATTTTCAAGCTAAAGTACTACAATACCTAAAACTAATAAATAAAAAATATACTTTTTTTTGTTTAAAATAACAACAAAAATGCACAATACAATTTCTAACATGTTAAATACAATTAGTGAAAAAAGAAAATACAAAAATGAAATCTAGTTAAAAATATTAATAAAAACTATAATGGAATATCATTGATACTAATATAACACTGTTGTGTACATTATTTGGGTTGCTGATTGATGGAAATGAGAAAAATGCTGTGTGGTGGAGATGATATGCATAAATGAATTTAAACTATGGTTATTTGATTTAACTCAAATTAAAACCATTAAAAAACATTTCGTTACTTGAATTAAAAAATTAACTGAAATAAAATAAAAATATAAAAAAATAAAACTTAATATAAAAATAAAAAAAACTATTTCAGCTTGTTGCCAAGGCAATATTTCTCATTTTAATTAGTTTAACTTAATGTACTAAAATAACTAAAAACTAAAACTGAAATAAAAATTTATAAAAACTGCAGACATATAAAAAAAAAAAAAAAATGACAAAAACATTAAAAGAAATGAACAAAATTACTAAAACTTAAAAAAATTCAATTTAAAATAAAAATGGAAAATATAAAAACTGGTTTAAAATATTAAACATTTTAAATTATTTTTAAAACCTAAGATTCCATTTTTTTTTTTTTTGCCAATTGCACAATAAGTATTACAGTCAATAAATATTTGCTGTTACAAAAATCTAAGAACTCATGTTGAACTCCTGAAAATAAAAAACTACATTAGCCTTAAAGCATCAGAACAGACCTGCGGCCTATTTTTGGGTGGCGACACTGGCGACCCATCAATTAAGAATCACTGATCCAACAAATAAATGCGTAAAAAGAGAATATAGATGTGTTTTTGCCTCATTCGCTCACAGTGGCTGGCTGTTGTAGAGAAAGGAGAAAGCAGTAACTCAAAGAAAGGCCTTTAGCACGTCTCATTTCCCGCTTATATGCAAAGTCTGCACTCTGCCATCTGTGATGATGAAGTGTCCGTTCCACAGAGCTGTAACAGGACTGTAAAGTTGAATAAATTTGAACTATGACCATCATTTGTAAAGATAATGAGTCTGCAATGGCCTTTCCTGAGGTGCTAATCGGATACTCTGTTCAAAGCCTATGCAAGCAGCGTTTTAAAGGCACCAAAGAGCTTCTACCAAAGAGGCATGATTATGTTGCCTTCTAAAGACACCCATCCGTTCTGCATGAAGAAGGGCTATTTGTGTGACACACGGAGCTGCTGCCTATGTAGAGAGATCCAAATCATTCACTTATAAGGTTTAGTTTCAGTAAGGATGCTGTCTATATATGTAGTAGACAGCAGGTTTTGGAAATGAACCGAAAAAAGTTTGGGGTCGGTACAATTTTTAAAAATGTTTTTTGAAAAGTTGATGCTCACCAAGGCTGCATTTATTTGATAAAAAAAAAATACAGTGAAACAGTAATATTGTGAAATATTATTACAATTTAAAATAACTGTTTTCGGTTTGAATATATTGTAAAATGTAATTTATTTCTGTGATCAAAGCTGAATTTTCAGCATCATTCCTCCAGTCTTCAGTGTCACATGATCCTTCAGAAATCATTCTAATATGCTGATTTGCTGCTCAAAAAACATTTCTGATTATTATCAATGATGAAAACAGTTGTGCTGCTTCATATTTTTGTGCCTTTTCAGGATTCTCTGAACAGAAAGTTCAAAAGAACTGCATTTATATGAAATAGATTTTTTGCAACAATTTAAAAGTCTTTATTCTTATTTTTGATCAATTTAATGCATCTTTACAACATAAAAGTATTATTTAAAAAAAAAAGTCTCAATAAGCTGACAATTATTTTCATGTTATGGCCTATAAAATGAATATTATATGGATAAATATTCATCTTGTGCATTTAAAGAGAAGGGGCTCTCAAAGACTTTTTCCATAATCTACCTTAACCTGTCCCTGTGAAATGCTACAATACAATCTTAAAATAAGTAAAAATGCAAATGGTCAAAACCTGAAAAATGAAGTCTTTTAATACATAGCATATAGAGATTGGAAGGCATCACATACAGTATGATCTTAAACTAAACAGGAAACTATAAAATATCCAATATAGACTGTTACTGATAAACAGGAAAAAGCAGATGTCGAGTTATTGTGCATGCAGCTATTTTCAACCCATTAGGAATGCAGTAATAAATGACTGTGTGTATTTATAGTGTCATCCCATTCCCAAAATATTCACACTCTTACACTTAGAATTGACCCAATTTACCTGGACCGGATTGGGCTCGACAAAGGGCATCAGTGCTTCCATGGGAACGACCCAGGGCGAGATAGTGGTCCCAAAATTCTTGCCCAGGAACGGACCTAATGGAACATATTCCCAAGCCTGGATATCCCGAGCTGCAACATAAAAGAGAAAAAGACACTGCATAGAGTAAGTAACCTATACGGATCATGCACTGGCATTGTGGCAGTGAGTTTTGCGGGGCTACAAACTTTCTTTAAAACATTTACCCCGCTGAAAACAGTTTAAATGCATGAGTCCTGAACAACTAGATGCATTTACACTCTCTTTAAACTTTATCTCTTCTGCTGCTTGCCTGAATCTTGGCAAGGATGGATCATTACCTGTGCTATTTCCTCATCTTTGACTAAATTCAATTAGTTTTTTCAAATTAAATGTGCAGTTATTCATTGCACACATCACTACTCATGCACAAACAGGCTGTGTTCCAAATCCCAGTGAGCTGCCTTGATATCTACAGCCTACATAGGCAGCTACTTTCTAAGATGGAACTTTCCATTAAAGACACAACATTCTAACACTCCAATAAGCATAAACATACATAACACACACAGATATTGACCAAATAGTACTTTTTTAAATTAAAAACTAGTTTTATTGATGTATTTTGGTAATTAATCTTATTTTTAATATATAATATATATATGATAATCCTTCTCTCACTTTGTCTGTCGCACATGCAATGCTGCCTTACAGTTTGACTTAAAAAAAGGCATCTTTGAACATTGTGTATCAGCCTGTGTAGTTGAAGTGTGCATATGATCCCTCAAAATGCTGATTATGTAGTTGCAACAGTGTGTTAGAGATAAACTCTACAATTTGATTCATTTAAGGAATAATTTGCTGCAGTGTAAATTCTCACACTTCACCATAATACATTACAATGCAATATAATTCAATTTTCCAAACCAAAATTTGCTGGCAAAATAAGCCCAATAAAGCTTTTGTCCAGACAAATAAATTCAGTCACATTAGACGAGATTATTGAATTTGAAACTGCAAGTTTTCATAAAGTCTGCAGCCTCACAGCATTGTTATTCTTAATCCGTCTCATTTCTTTATTTATTCATTGCATTTCAAATCCATGAATTTATCTAGAAATCTCATCCAGACTGATGCATCAGATTATTTCTCGCAGCGTTACGCAGAACAGATGCCAAAGAGACGCCACCACACACCATCAAGACGGCATCGCTCTGCTCTGCATGAACTGTTCCAAACAGCACAAGATATTCTGGAGCTGTACTCATATAACATACAGATGTCTACCCTCTGCATAATTCTGACAGACTCTCGCTAGAAGACATGCAGCATTTCTGAGGAATGTGTTTCAAATGAGAACTGGGACTCGCTTCTGGTGAGGAAGGAACTTTGGAGGAGAAAAGAGGTTTTCTAAAAAAAAAAAAAAAATGCAAGGAAGAAAACACTGAATGTAAAGTAAAATCTGGAAGGAAGCAGCCAAAAAAGCCATTGTTTTTCATTCAGAGCAGAGCAATACAGTAAAGAAAAATATGCAAAATAATGCACATGCATTTAAGTTAAAAAGCAAACAAAAGTATACAAAAGTGAATGAAAAATTGACAAAATTGACAATTTTGGTTTCCAAACATCTCTTGAATTTTTATGGTTTCTTACTGATTACATTTTTGGATTGGATTGGCACAAACCATTAAAAGTCGGAAGACTTGTGTTTTACTTACTCTGCTACAAAACAGCATTCTGTGAACGGAAACTGAACAGCTAAGCAGATGCTGTGTAAACTGACGTAGTTTGGCATGCACACTTCACCAAGCCTCTCCCTCTGCCTCCTCGCCCTAAAAGTGTTTCTCATTTCCCAAGTCTGCTCAACGGCTCATAAAAATGCAATGTGTTTAGTGTGCTCAAGAAGGAGCCATCTGAGTTTTAGGAAGAGACAGAGGACTAATAAAAAGAATTAACAGCGGTTGTTGCTCAGAAATGCCACCCTTGCCTGACTGGGAAACACCGCTAGATCACGCCACGTCTGACTCACTGCGCCAGGCTTCTCCGAACAGTTAAAGAAACCTTGCAAGATATGATTAAAATTCTCTCAAGTGAAACCGAGTTGTGGTATGATTCATAAATTGAGATTTACAATAATATTTCACTGTGTTTGTTTGGACATGACAAGACAAATGAAAAGCAAGACTGAGTTTTTTTGGGGCAATATGGTAGTACAAAATGCAATCAATGTAAAGTACTTAATATGGTTTAATGACGTGAACTTCTTTAAAAGGTCCCGCATACCAGTATAGATACATGATAATACTAAAGTATGGAATTCAACCTTTTTTCTTTCACTATCAAATTTCATTTGTTTTTCACACTTGTGTTGCAGTATATAGCTTATACAAGCTTAACATCATAGATGATTTAAGAGAATATGCACTGCAGATGTTAGTTCTCACCACTCCAGTCGTTCATAAGCACCATGCCGAAGATGTGCTCGTGAGCCTTCTCCACTGGGATGGGCTCTCCCAGCTTGTTCCCTTTTCCCACAAAGAACGCCTGAAAGACAAATGTCACATTAAATATATAATATCAGCATATCTCATCCTAAACTTATATGCTTAAGAATACTGCAGCATATTTAGAGACAAGTATCTGCATAAGCACACAGAATGCTAGTGCAAGGCAAGGTGCCACAGAGATTAAATAATACATTGTTATCCAAGTAGCACATAAGTGCATGAGTAAATAACAGAGAGCCTCGCACCACTTATAAGTTCATTACATTTCTGGTTGCTTTTACAGTTGCACAAATAAATTACATGAATACATTTTGATTATTGCAAAGCCACTGTAGACTAAAAAGTGACTGGAAAGCTGGTTTGATGAATCTAAAATCATAATTTTTATTGTTTTATTATTGCATATGAATTACAATTATTAAATGTTCAGGAAATAACTATTAAATATTTGGTGACAAAATTTATTTTAACTGAGTTTTACTGATTTCATCAATTTTTTTAATTAGTTTAAGTATTTAATAAATTTAATTAAAACATTCTGAATCTACAGCATTCCAGCATTCGCTACAATGGCTGTTTGGTTTAAAATGATCTGTTCATCTGTTTGAATGAAAGAATCACCCTTTTAAGCCATTTCAGGGCGTGCAATTTTGGAAACATTTCCACTGAAAGTACATTTCTTGTAAAGACATTCTCTTGAGATTACGTGCCTTGTTTATGGGAACAATGGGGAAGGATTGAGATCTATGCAAGTCTGTAGTTCCTTACATCATCGCTGCACAGGACTGAATCAGCAACAACTCACAATAACATGCTGAACTAATAAACTAATGAACTATATCAAATAACACTTTAACTCACCATCTCTAACTCTATATCTAGCTGCTTGCTAGGTCCAAAGATGGGCGGCTGAGCTGAAAGAGAAATATAGATTTCAGATTTACAGCTGTTTTGGTGGATTTCTCAGCAGAGTTCATTACAGACTGAATCTGCATAATATTTATAGTCGCCACTTAAACACGTGTCAGATCAGTTCTCAAGAGAGGCTGTAATAATAAGCGGTGCGGGTTTGCTGACCAATGAGAGCAATCATTTAACGTATGGGAAAATATCATAACAGCTCCATCATTCCAAGCTACATAGAGGTTTTTCATGAAGCATGGTGCCATTAATCAGCCTGTTATTGCTGTGATGTCTATGGCGCAAAAAGGCAAATGCACATATTGTTATTTGTTAATGTGCTGACTGTGCCATATGTTAATGCACAACTCATTATTCACACAGAGAATACTGCAATGTGCACTAAACTGCTATAATTAACTTCATAATATTTTGCAACAAAAACAAAGCCTGTTTTAGGACCATTAAGATTTTATTTTGCATTGTAAATATTTTTAATGGCAATTAAAAGAATAGTTGACAGAAAAAAATAGCTGAAAATGTACTCACCCTCAGTCAGTTTAAGATGTAAATGAGTTTGTTTCTTCATCAGATTTAGAGAAATGTAGCATTACATCACTTGCTCACCAATGGATCCTCTGCAGTGAATGGGTGCCGTCAGAATGAGAGTCCAAACAGCTAATAAAAACATCACAATAATCCACACCACTCCAGTCCATCAGTTAACATACTGTAAAAAGTGAAACGCTGTGTGTTTGTAAGAAACAAATCTATCATTGAGGCATTTTAACTTTAAACCATCACTTCTAGCCAAAATATGAGTCCACAATCCATAATAATGCTAATCTCCCGTTGTCCTCTCACATCAAAATTCACCAGCATATTTTGTTTAGAACTGTTTTCGCTTGTAAACAGTGTTTGATCTGTGCATATTTCTCTCCTGATTCAGACAAGGTGACTTTTTCACTTGAGAATCAATATTATGGAGAAAGGACTCGCATTTTAGCTGGAAGCTTTTCACTTCACAGGATGTAAATTGATGGACTGAAGTGGTGTAGATTACTTGTGGATTATTGTGATGTTTTTATTAGCTGTTTGGACTCTCATTCTGACGGCACCCATTCACTGCAGAGGATCCATTGATGAGCAAGTGATGCAATGCTACATTTCTCCAAATCTGTTCTGAAAAAGAAATAAACTCATCTACATCTTGAGGGTTGAGGGTGAGCACATTTTTAGCAAATTTTCATTTTTGGGTGAACTATTCTTTTAAGCACAATCAAACACAAACAATACAGTTTATTTTCCGTTTTTATAAATTCTAAATTTACAGCAGAGGAACTTCTTGTGTTGATGAGTCTGTGGTTTATCCACCATCTTTTGTTTACCTGCGTCTGGTCTCATCTGTCCTCGAGGTCTTCTGATTGGTGCTCCAGAGACGACCACAGATGAAGCTCTCCCATGATACCCCACTGGCAGTCTCAGCCTACAGGACAAGATAAAATGTCATTCCCTTTATCACAACACATCTTTTGGGTGAATTTTGCATCCTTTAAACAGATAGTTCACCCAAAAATAAAAATTCTGTCATTAATTACTCACGTCGTGACATCAGTGGTTCATCCGCAATTATACGAAGCTACGAGAATAATTTTTGTGCGCAAAAGAAAAAAAAACGAAAAAAAACCCCGACTTTATTCAACAATTCGTCTCCTCTGCGTCACCCTGTAGCGCCATTTTGGAGAGTATCAGCTGGACGTAAACAGCGTATGCTGTTCTGTGTCAGCTGCGTCACACGGATACGCTGTTTCCATTCAGATCAAATCACAACAACGTAGGAAACAGATCCGTGTGACGCAGCTGACACAGAACAGCATACGCTGTTTACGTTCAGCTAATATTCTCCAAAATAGCACCAGGGTGATGCAGAGGAGACAAATTGTTGAATAAAGTCTTTTTTTTTTCTTTTGCGCACAAAAAGTATTCTCGTAGCTTCGTATAATTGCGATTGAACCACTGATGTCACATGGATTATTTTACAGATCTCCTTGCTACGTTTCTGGACTTGGGAACATTTCAGTTGCGTTGCTGTCTATGCAGGGTCAGACAGCTCTCAGATTCCATCAAACATATCTTAATTTGTGTTCCGAAGATGAACGAAGGTCTTACGGGCTTGAAACGACATGAGGGTGAGTAATTAATGACAGAATTTTCATTTTTGGGTGAACTATCTCTTTAAGACATCCAAAAATGACATTTCTGTCATCATTTACTCCTCATGTTGCAGTAATCCAGACCTGCATGACTTGCTTTGTTCTCCAGAACATAAAAGAAGACATTAAGAAGAACAGCAGATGACAAATAACGGCTTTAATGGAAAAACTTTGAAATAGTGTAAGAATTAGCCTTCAGTTATGATTATACATAACAGACACACACACACACACACACACACACACACACACACATATATATATATATATATATATATATATATAAACAAACAACAACAAAAGAAAAACAAATGAATATGTAAATAAATTCCACTTTAATATTTAGAGTAAATGCACATTGATAACCTAAATATTATGCATTTAGGCTTCCACATAAAACTCTTATAAATAGCAAATCATTTAATTATTTATTACAGAGGAATAAAAATATTAAGCATTTATCACATTAAAAAAACATATGTTCTCTACCTAATCACAATGATGGCATTTCTTAATAAAATAATGTTTCAGATATGCTTTCAATGGAGGTAAATATAAATCGTTGACCTTGGTTTTTAAAGTACTGTATATACATTTCCGGCTAGGATAATACTTGAACTTAAGAAGTTTTTATGCATGATCACTCCAAATTATCGTATACAGTTTTAGTAGTAATTTAACATCCATTTCACTATATTAGATACTCCTCGAGCAAAGAACTGAAATTCTTTGCACTGAAAACAGCAAAAAGACTCAAAAATTCTCCTTATGCGTTTCACAGAAAAAATAGCAGCATGCAGGTTTGGAGTGGAGTGACATGAGGGTGAGCAAATATTGACAGAATTTACACTTCTGTGCAACCTACTTCTTTACCGTTTCACTTAAAATCCTACTCCAAATTTCACCCCGGCCACAAAAGCCCAGCTCAGGCCCGTGGCTTCAAGCCCAATGTAAATCAACTATAGATTTTCCTCCAGACTAATTCTCATTCTTTCCTGAAGAAGTGACACGTGTTTGGAAAGGCCCGGTGCGGTGACAGACTGACTGAGCCGAAGGGAGCTTCAGGTAGGTGAGCTGCTGAAATTACATTTCAGAAAACTTCCCTCTTCATTTCCACACGAGTCCTTGTTCTGTCTTCGGGCGAATGACTCCCTCTCTGGGCCTTGTAAGTGAAAATGTGACAAGAAATACGGTTCTGTTTTGGAGGGAATAGTTATTGCAAAAGACATTTTTCACAGCGAGCTGGAAAATGCGCAGGTGCATTATTTAGCCTGACAGGCGTATGCTAGGAAAGAATAAAGCTAGTGTTTACGGGAATAACTTACAGGAACTTTGCTGGGTCTTTAAAACTCACATTGATTCGGCTGCACGCTTGCTTCGGATGTTAGTATTTAAGAGGGTGAGGAATATTAATAGGCTGTCACGTACCAGTTGGGCATCAAGGCGTTTTCTTTTCCACGGAACATTATTCCAACATTGGTAGCATGATCTCTCGATGAGTAAAAGTCTGTGTAGTCGCCTGTTGCAGAGAAGGGAGAATAAAAGATGACGGGAGAAAAACACGGGGGACTTCTGTCAGACTTCTGCTCAGGTTTATTGTGTCATAATTCAGTTCACTACATTAAAGTAATATCTCAACCAGAAATGAAAGTTCTGTCATCAATAACTAATCCTCTTGCTTTGTGTGAGAAAATAAATGATACATTTATGACTGAAACTTCCGGGGGTTTTTTTTATATTCACTGATAACCGCCACCTCCGCTGGTGCTCTCAAATCTCAATTTTCAGTATTTAATTGGTTAATGACATTTGGTTTTTAATGACATTTGGTATAAATTATGCAAAATCTGATGCAATGTTCCTAAAAGTGATTTCAGAGCCCCAGTGGAGAGTAAAGATTATTTATTTTGTGTTTCATGGGAGAAAGAAAGTAATGCAATAGAATAACAGCTGGAATAACAGAACAACATTTACAAAAATAAATTGTTTACATAAAAGTAATACAAAAGTTGGATTTTTTTTTTTTTTTTAAATCCAATGTTGGATTTATTTGATCAAAAATACAGTAAAAACACTAATATTGTTATTAATAAATATTATTACAATAACAAATTATTGTTTTCTATTTGAATATAGCAAAAACTACTGATAATAATAAGAACCATTAGTTATCATTTAGCACCAATAATAACTATGAATAACTGAGCAACGAATCAGCATATAAGAATGATTTCTGAAGGATCATGTGACACTGAAGACTGGAGGAATGATGCTGAAAATGTAGATTTGATTACAGGAGTAAATTATATTTTTTAAATTTATTCAAATGGAAAACAGTTATTTTAAATTGTAATAATATTTCACTACATTACTGGTCTTTTTTGTGGTCAAATAAATGCAGCCTTGGTGAGCATAAGAGACCTTTCAAAAACGAAAAAAAATAAAATAATAATAATAATTATCAGGGCATTTGTGACTGAAAACTACTGCGTGCGACTATATTTATATTTAGGAGCACCAGTGCGACTGACCAGATCTTCATCATATTTGTGATTGTGATCGCTGAGGGGAGCTTCAAAGGTTTCTACGTGTTTTTGCAGCGTTGAGTAATGTATCACAGACATATCTCATGAATCCTTTCATAAGCAAAGTGTAGACAGGGTGTAAATAAGAGATTCATTGTGCAGTGTAGAGAGCTTCGTTGAAACTGCGTTTTTAAACGAATCTAGTGAGTCAGTGATTCATGATTACCCATTCATAAATACTGTCACTTGCTTCATTCCTGAATGAATCAGCCGTTCGAATTAATCAATTGAATGAATGATTCAGTGATCAAATCAGTGACTTGCCGCCACCTGCTGGCAGTTTTAGCTTCATTTTTAAAGTATCTTTTAAATTCTTTAAATCATTTAAGATTTCTATATTCAACATTTTTTTAAAACATTAATCTTAACATTAATTTATGGATTTAATTGCACTCATGCCACCTCTGAGCCTCATTAAATGTCTGAAAATACACCTACAAGCCACATTTGTGTTCTTCTGTGCTACCTCTGTACAAATTAATTTTAATACTGATTTCATTTGATTAGTAACTTATTCTTCTTATTCTTATTCTATGGTTTTATCTAGAATTTTTAAAAAGCTTATAAAATATAATTAAAAAAAAAATTGACATAAAAGATGACATACTTTTAATAAAGATAGAAAAATGCCATTACAAAGGTAAAAACAAAATTCTACTGTAAATCACTTTAAGGAGTCAAATATCACCTCGTAATGGGAAGGCAAATTTTTTATCAAATTTTGGATTATTGATTAGAAGGTGCTCCTACATTTTTGACTGTGCTCCTACATTTTTTAAGTTAGGAGCACAAGCGCTCCTAAAAAGAAAAATAAGCGTAGAGCCCTGATTATTATTATTATTATTATTGCAAACTTCTGACTGGTGATGTAAAAGTAAATGTAAATTTTGGGATGAACTATCCCCGTAACTCCTTCATCAAGTCAATATGAAAACCACGGTCTTCCAACTTTCCCACATCCAGAAACTTGTTTACAAAAGAAACATTCATTCAAGAATCACTAGATTTTTAACTTGTATTTAGGGACTCCTCTTGGCCATGCACCTGCAGCTATCTGTTATTATATATTAATTAAGCATGCTCATAATGCAATTATATGCTCAAATTGTGCAAGAAAGACCAATCAAGAACTCAGTATTTAATAATATCATGAAATCATTATCAGATACATTTTGAATCTGATCAGCGTTTTATCAATGTAAATCAATGGGAGATTTTTATACTTTAATCTTACATTTCTTACAAGAGTATTAAGCATTAAAAATTACCAACGTTTTCAAAAAATATAATAATAAATATTCTATAAATAATAATAAATGCTAAAATAACTGCATAAGTTAGAAGGGTAATTCAACGCTGACAAGAATTTAATAAAAGGTGACAAGTTTTTAATAAACGTTGGCTGTCTATGCAGTAGAAACAACTCCTTTTTTTTATCTGTGCTATCCTACTAGAGAAAAAGGGCTGTAATGAAAAAACGAAGGAAAACATCCCATAATGCACAACAAACAGAAGGATGTAATCTTTCATGGCATGAGAGAGGGTTTGTGAATGGCTCCGACAGCTATAGCTAGTGAACAGTGCACTCTAGTGATCATTATGGAACAGAACCATGACTTCTGCCTCTACAGGACAGTTTTAGTGACACTAGTCAAATTCAGACAGCATTGACTGCTTTAAAGTCAACATGAATGTGCTGATGTATGTATTATTCATCAGTGCATGTTTTCCAAAGAAAAAAAATTGTCTTTATAATCTTTCATCAAAATGTAATAACCTGCTCCGCCTCAGCTTTGCTTTTCGGCAGTCATCAGAAATCCCTCTTATTTTTCAGCTCTTCGTTACCAGGCTTAATTCTGGTATGTAACACCACTTCTCATGATCCAATCAATTCTTTATGGATAAAATCAAGTCCCACCGTGCATTTTGTCTAGATGAATATCCTGTTTTATTCTGAAATATATCAGATTATGGAAGTAAAAATGGAAGTTGAGAAAGGCATGTCATTTTAACTTTAAATCTATATTGAAGAAAAGAGTTGAAACAAGAGTTGTATATTAAATACAGCCCAGAGTTAAAGCCGTCTGTTTCATTGTCACACTCACCGATCTCAGCTGGGAGATGCATCACTGCAGAAGTCTGCTGAACAAAAGCCCTGGAAATCACACACACACACACACACACACACACAATGCCATAAGGAACTTTTCTTCAGCTTCCAGATTTAAATAATTTTGTAAATTAATATTAAATAAATAAATAAAATAATAAATACAACTTTTCTTCAGCTTCCTGGTTTAAATTAATTAATTAATACATTTATATAAAGAAATAAAATAATAAATAAATAATAATGATAAATAAAAAATGACAAATGTCTAAATGCGTACCGTTCCATATATGTGACCCTGGAGCACAAAAGCAGTCTTAAGTCGCTGGGGTATATTTTTAGCAATAGCCAAAAATACA
>NW_015551075.1:973532-992412 GCF_001515605.1 Sinocyclocheilus anshuiensis | reverse complement strand
TTATCCTAACAAACCATACATCAATGGAAAGCTTATTTATTCAGTTTTCAGATGATGTATAAATCTTAATTTTAAAAAGGTTTTGTGGTCCAGGGTCACATATAGGCAGTATACAGTGCATACTTAGTAATATACAGTAAGAAGTACAGTAACAAATTGAAATATCCATATCGTAGGAGGGACATTTACCGGCTTCTTAAACTGCCGTCATCACGCAGCGTGGACTCATTTGCAGCTAGAAGCATCTGGAGGCACTTTCTCGCCTCTCTCCAAGCATCATAACCCTCAGCCATAAAAGCATTGAGTGTGGGCTTTGATGAAGAAGAAGAAGAAGAAGAACAAGAAGAAGAAGAAGAAGAAAAAGCATAAGGATGCAGAAGAATCCAAACTTAATGTTACCTGCCTAGGGACTGCAGATGAAAAGTAGTTATTGTTACTAATTCTGGCATATTTACATGGTGTATATTTATACAACAATGTTCATGAATATGCATGGTCCCTATTAAATAAACCAATAAATAAATAAAAAAATAAATAATACAAAACTACACTGATGCTCACCTGTTCAAACACATCCTGATGGGGTCCAAGAGCCGGTCCATTGAAAAGATGCTTGACAACACTGAGGTCCAAAATCTGGTCTCCAATAGCAACGCCGATTCTGTGCCTGGACTGTTTTATACAAATATGTGGTACAAGTAAGAAAGGACCTTGTTGACTTGAAAATGTTGCATGGATTTTAGAATGTATTTGCTTTTATGACACACAATGTTCTCCAGCATGATTATAGATGTTCCAAGACTTTACATGCTCAACGTCTCAAATAATATACATGTATAAAAACCTTTTATACTTATACACATTGTACTTTTTCAATATTGTAGAAGCCAATAAAAGCTTTGTTGACAATAAAGGTTTACTTTAGATTTTCAGTGTGCATTCTGACCTTTGAAACCTTGTGTCCACACAGAAATGCAATGGAAGAAATAATATTCTAAGTAACATCATTCAGTCGTTTTATAAAGTTAAAACGCGCTCTCGTTACATAGCAAGACTTTGTTAATTCAGTTCAACCAAACATACTGTCATTCCCAGGACTAAAGAAAGCGTGTACTCACATTATCCGGCGTGGAAAAAACTCCGTAAGGCAAGTTGTGATAAGAAAAGTCACTTTTCTCCTCCACTTTTACGAAAGACATTTTGAAGTTGCAGTCGTACTCTGGAATACTCCTCAGAGTAAAGAGCAGCGCGAGTAACCTCTTCCAGATGTTCACTTGAGAAGCGGCGAGCCAATCAGAGACGCCCGCTTCTATCCTCCCTACGTTAAGTACACTTCGTCTATTCGACGTGACTCAGCAGAAAAGTACCAACCGCAGAACGTTACTTATAATTCCGTTACATGTAACTAGTTACTCCCCAACACTGCTTATAGGGTATGGTTCCCATTATTTAAACGAATTCCTAATGTTCTAGAAACGTTTTTTATGTGACAACCTAATAAAAACATTGTCTAACGAGAAAGTTTTTTTATAGACAGACCTGAATAAACATTCCATGTTGGTGTTGGCTTTTCCAGATGTTCACTTGAGAAGCGGCGAGCCAATCAGAGACGCCCGCTTCTATCCTCCCTACGTTAAGTACACTTCGTCTATTCGACGTGACTCAGCAGAAAAGTACCAACCGCAGAACGTTACTTATAATTCCGTTACATGTAACTAGTTACTCCCCAACACTGCTTATAGGGTATGGTTCCCATTATTTAAACGAATTCCTAATGTTCTAGGAACGTTTTTTATGTGACAACCTAATAAAAACATTGTCTAACGAGAAAGTTTTTTTATAGACAGAACTGAATAAACATTCCATGTTGGTGTTGGCTTACACTTGGATGTTATAAGTTGCACTGAGTAAATACAGCTGGATAAAACAAAAACTGTGCAAAGCAACAAAATGTGATTATTTTAAAGGGGGTGATTCTTTTCTATACCCACTGTAAGTCAGGGTTAAGCAAAAATCATACAAATTCATGCATTATTTAAAAGATCATTTACAACAGCACTCGAAAGGCAAGTATTGTATCATAATAAGAATGAATTAAGGTATAATTGTTCAGCATTCAGACTAAAATATCATGCAGATGACTTCAGCTTTTGTGTGTGTGTGCGTGCTATGGGTGTGTTTTTCTTTAAAGTTTCATAATCTACAATGTACTGTTGCTGTTACTACTCCGTGATATCACAGATGTAGTAATGATTGTGTTCAGCTTGCTGTCGGAAAACAAACATACAATAGTAATTTGCTAACCACTTAAATTATTTGTAGCTTTAAACATTGCAGCATAAAACTAATAGCAAGATTTTGCAGCAGTGTTGCCCTTAAACGACAGTCTTATGATTAATTTTAACATTAATAGCACACACAGACGTATAATGCAAGTAAACAAACTAGGGAGACTGTAAACTTGGCTAAATTGAGTCACTAGAGCGCTTACTACAGTGTGATGTGTAAAATTTTATTGAACATGAATGCAGTGAATAGGTACACAAACATAAATAAAGCCACTCGCAACTTTCACTCACTCTAATAAACGAGCTATAAGAAAAATGTAAATCACAGTCTGTAATGAAGTGCAAAATACCTGTTAAACCAGAGACCGCAGTCGCAAACATAATTTGTATATTTGAAATGACTTATAAACCTCTTAGTTTTTTAAACCAAGGATGAAGCAGCAAATACAGTAATTGATAATAAAACATTATCCTTTTTTATATTAAGTAAATAATTTAATTTTCTTGCTTACAATCGTTATTGGAAAAAAAAAACTGAAATAAAAATAGAAGACTCATTCTGGCAATGTTTTCACATGCAAGCTTTGTTCATCACCAGAAACGCACGGTCACCCGGGTCGCCTCAGCATATGAGAGCTAAAACCCATTTATTAATGCAAATTAAATTACTAATTATATAAATATTTTGCTGTTTACATACCACAGTATTTTGTAAGTAAATAATTTGAGAGGTAAAATGAAACAAAGGGACAAAATCAATTTGCGTATGCGTTTCATTGTAGCATGCACAATTCAAGGTTTCAAGGAAAAGAGTAAAAAAAAAGCATCTTTGCAATCTTCAGCTCAAATCTTCTTGATTTTCTCCCCGACGATAAGCGGGTTTTCCTTCCTTATTTTCTCAGCTGCATCAGCCTTGTAATTAAAGCTACAGTTGTGAACATCTGAGTATCTGTGAATGCTGCAAAAAAAGTGTCCGCACCGGCAGTCAAAGCCTGTCAGACAGAAACAAAAGCTAAATTAGCTCAATATACTCAATATTTGAGTCAAATTGTCAGGTCTTAAAATCTAGCCTGTTGCATGCAAAGTTTCATCAAAACACTGCCTGTAGAGCTCAGAAACAGGATTGCATCAAGCCACACATCTGTGGAAGAGTTCAGTAAAAAATTCTGCTTCATTGAAGGGTCACAGAAGCATGCAGTCTCTGTTACCCTTAATGGAAGATGTTTGAAACAACCAGGACTCTTCCTAGAGATGGCCTCCTGACCAAACTGAACAACTGATGGAGAAACAAATTTCATTACACCAAATACACAAAATAATGTTCTTTTTAGCAACATCATATGACCCCTTTAATGAAAACCCAGTCCAGAGCATTCAGAACCTCAGACTGGGCAGAAGGTTCACCTTCCAACAGAACAATGACCCTAAGCACACAGCAAGAGTGGCTTATAGACAACTGTGTGAATGTCCTTGAGTGGCCCAGCCAGAGCCTGGGATTGAACCCAATCAAATATTTCGGGAGAAACCTGAAAATGTGCATCTGCCCCCATCCGACTTGACAGAGCTTACGGAGGTGAAGAGATGGCAGATAATTGCCAAATGCTGATGAGCAAAATATATATATATATATATATATGTGTGTGTGTGTGTGTGTGTGTGTGTGTGTGTGTGTTTGCATACCAGTGAGCCCGACTTTCTTGCGGCAAGTGAAGCAGCGGTTCTTCTTAGGTCTAGATTGCTCTGGTACATCTGATGTTTGATCTGAGACATCTGAGGCTAAGAGATTAATACAGGTGTTAAACATTTAGAAACGCTGCTAACATGAAGAACACCTCATTCAATGGGATTCTGAATGTCAAATGTTCTTGGTCGGCATCTGATTTGAGCCTGCAACTTTTCCTCATATAGTATTGATCTAAACATTCTGAGGAAAATGTGGCAAAAATGACGCAAAGATCCTGATACTCACCAGACACTCTTTCTATGGGTTGACAAGTTTCATCCAGCTTCCTCTTTCCTCTAACTGTGCACTCCTCCGCTGATGAGCTACCTGCCGTGGACTCCTGGATGTTTCTCACCAGTTTACTGCACGATACTTCTGTACAAACAAACACAAAGTCGGTTTTCCTAGCTTTAAGCCTTAGCTAGCTCTAACTAATTTTTTTAGTTTTTAATATTTTCTCATTAACTAGGCTGTTGAATTTTGGAAAGTTGACACTTTTGTTAACCGAGTAGAAAAAATAGACATGGTTATTGACAGATGCGAAATATAAAATTTATATATAAAACAAATGAATAAATGACAGTTCAAAAGTTTGGGATCAGTAAGATTTAAAAAAAAATTTTTTAAATCTCTTTATGCTAAGCAAGGCTGTTTTCATTAATCAAAAATACACTAAACAGTAATATTGTGAAATATTATAATGTAAAATAATGGTTTTCTATATTAATATACTTGAAAATGTAATTTATTAATGTGATGCAAATCTGAATTTTCATTACTACAGTCTTCAGTGTCACATGATTCTTCAAAAATCATTCTAATATGTGGATTTATTATCAATGTTGGAAACATTTTTGTGCTGCTTAATATTTTTAGGAACATGTGAAACGTTTTACAGGATTGTTTCATAAATAAAAAGTTAAATACAACTGTTCATTTGTAACAGTAATAAAAAAAAAGTTTTTACAATCACTTTATCAATTTAACATATCCATGCTGAATAAAAGTGTTAATTTCCCTTACCACCCCCCTCCCCCCCAAAAAAATAAAGATACAACATTTTCTATAAATAAAGACATTTCTAAAAAAAAAAAAAAAACCTACTTTTGTCTGTAAGCTAATGCTAGTTGAGCAAAGTTTGTTATTGAGAAAAAATAATGCGATATGACTAAACCTGTGCTTGGACTTCAATCAACATTTGTCATTTAATAACCTTTATCATTAATCTCTATCTAATAAACAATTCTACTGTAAGGTCCACCCAATTGGCCCAAACGAAGGTATCCAATGGTAGCTGAAGGTTTCTTGATTGTATGGTATTTTCGGTGTGCAAAGTAATTTAAATTAAATTAAATTCTAATCTGACTCAATTTTATGACCTCGAATTTACATTGAAATGCAAATTGGTTGTTTGTCCATTTCTAATTTGATTATTCTAGTGAACTCTACTTTATATTTTACTCGTTCATTAGGATTCTATGTCGCTCAGAGTGTCTCACGTCGGTTGATTTACGTGGACCTCACGATCACAAACTCTCCAGTCTGATCGTTAGACAGAGGTTATGACTTCTCTTTAATAGACCACCTCATGCTTGTCATTCTTTAAATAGAGGTTCTGTTCAGCCCCCTACAGTCACTTATGTAACAACCTAAAGCTCAAACAATAACCAGAGATTATAGCTAGAACTATGAAGTATGCCGAACCATACTTACTAGTACTCCAATAGTATAGTGTCTAGCCCCCCATAGTTAATGCAACTGCATAACAACTTAACTAATATAGAACAGTAAGTGAGAAATCTAGCATTCCACCTGATGTGCCCCATGCTCCATCTAACCTGAGATCTAGTATGTACTTAACCCTGGACACAGATTTGCGGAAACATACACCTTAATCTACTTGAGAAAATAATTTCAGAGTAAGTCCGAATAAAATCAAATGTAACAATTTATTATCAGTCAGGTAAACATGTATTATGACAATTACATGGTCAATTCAGAGATATCAAATCAAATCAATACAAGACATGACATTCTGAAACATAAATCTAAGAGTAAGTGATGCATACCTGACTTCAGGAAAATACATAGTATGGAGTGCAGAGACACACACACCACACTACGGGCTCATCTGACTACAGAAGCACCCTGATCTTCTTGCAACTTTTCCTTAAGTACTCAGACCAAGACAAACATCCTCCAAATAGAGACAGGAACTAACAATTGGAATCTGCATTGATCAAGTCCAAGACATTGAGAGTTTACCCCTTTTGGGGACAGATGGTAATTTGCATGAAAGACACTGGGAAAGAGCACACCCTCTACAGTGAGAAAAAATATCTCTAAACTCATAGGATCTGTATTACCTTTTAGTCTAGTTCTTGTAAGATTGAGACCATTGTACCAGTCGCCCTGAGACAATTCAAATGATACCAAACATCACTGTGAATATCACTTGCATTCATGTAGGACATTATATTATGCTATTGACCACTCTGAGTGAGGGGAAGGAAGTGGATGAAAAGTGTATGTGAGAAATCAGCTCTCAGTGAGATGTGGAAACAGATGTCTGCATGTTAATACACTGTGTTTGTATTGTCTCTATCTCAGAAGATCAAAGTGTCTGAGGTTCTCCAGATCTTACAGTTAACCCCCTTTGACCTCGTGGGTCACATCCAGAAAAGTCATTAAGGGGTCACTGTCAGACACTTCTTGTGGTCCTTGTGATGTAGTATTTGCAGTTGTAGAGGCCTTCAGTTGTAGAGGCCTTTGTGGACACCAGTCTCAACAGGTGCATGTAGCTTGAATCCAGCAGGTGGATGAATGGGTTCAGGATTTTACCTGTCTGGTTGAGAATAACCCGTGTGCATAGTCCATTGAATCAATCCAGGCCTTTAGCTCGACATGCCATTCCATCGAGGAGAAACTTCTGTTTCTAGTAGCACCTTCCCTAGGACTTTCTTGCCTCTTTTGACGAATCTTGTCACCTTCCAATTGTGCAGATATCTGGGCAGACTCCAACAGGTGAAGGCTTCTCATTGGATACATACTGCTTTGTGTGAGACACCTAAACAGCATCTTAATGGCTCAAGGATTGAACAATGATGAACGCGATGTCAATAAAAATGGGAAGAAAGTTAACAAGAACACATAACGAAAAAAACAAAAAAAAACAAGGCAGGTTCATGTCAGCAAGTGCGAATGGTACATTAGGTCTCAAGTGTCTCTTAATTCCTCATTTGATAAAACAGTCCCATTTAAAGCAGCCAATTCCTCACTACCACTATGATGGAGTTTAATGGTAGTAGAATTGAAGTATTCTTGGTCTGAGTGGCTCAAATGAAATGTAGCAAAAAGTCAGTATAACTTACATATTTATATAGATGGTATGCATCATTCAACCATATAATAACAAAAAAAATGCAAATTTTGTAGCTGATCGACAGAAGTGCCCGCACTTCATATCTAACCATTTTTGATAATGTTTCTGTAATTAGTGATACGTTGGGAAGCCAGCGGGCCCTCTATCCTAATAACAATTCAGAAAGTTTAAATCTTTCGAATTTTAATGGCAGATCTGCCTCTGCATTCAGAATTTTACATCATTGATTTGTGACGGTAGCCATGCATATGTATATTATGCTTCCCATGAATTGGCAGAAGGTTGTAAATAGCAAATGTCATGTGTCTTTGTTAGAATGTCATCATGGGAATAATTCTACTGTCCTATGTGTGTGAAGCTATGTGGTTCTGTCAGTGTGAAGATGGACAATAGATCTTTAGTGGAGTTCCACGTTCGGAATCTAAGCCATCGTTGTCTTCTATGATGTGTAGTGTTCAGCGTGGACAGTCTAGATCAGGTTATGATGTAATGGTGGAGGTGTGTGTTCTGTGTTCATGTCTGGGAGATGGCTGGAATCTGCAAAAATAAGTGCTGGTGCTACACTGGGAAGCCATGTAGATATTTGTGTAGTGATGTACTACTGTGAGGTGTGAATGGCCTCTTCAAGTGTCTTCGCACCCATCTCCTGCATTTCAGGCCATGTGCTAACAATTCCGCTGTCCTGGCTTGATGCAGGCGGGATAAGGCACCTTGCTGATATCGATCTTTCAAGGAATTACAGTGGTCAACCTGAGACAGAAACAAATACAGAGAGAACCACGGTTAATTTTGGAGTTTTCACCAGTTTCACGTTCAGACGTGGATTTATTTTAACTGCATCATCATCACGTATTGTAATTTTTATTCCAGATGTCACATGAAACGGAGTCTCATCGGTCAGATTTGAATTACTGCTGCTGTTTCAGTGCAGTCTGAGTGTGTAACACCTGAAGCTGCTGGCCCCTTCAAGTGTCTTCGCACCCATCTCCCGCGTTTCAGGTTATGGTCTAACAATTCTGCTGTCTTGGCTTGGTGCTGATGGGATCAGGCGCCTTCCTGGTATCTGTCCTCCAAGGAATTGCAGTGGTCAGCCTGAGACAGAATCAAATACAGAGAGAACCACAGTTAATTTTGAACTTCTCATCAGTTTCACGTTCAGACATGTGGAATTATTTTAACTACATCATCATCATGTATTGTACTTTTAATTCCAGATGTCACATGAAACTGAGTGTCATTGGTCAGATCTGAATTACTGCTACTGTTTCAGTGCAGTCTGAGTGTGTAACACCTGATGCTGCTCTTGCAGTTGAGCCTTCACAGTCTGCTGTGTCATGAGCATTAGAGGCCTGCTGGGGGAATTTTCTAGATTAATCTGTGTTTTTAATCACCCAAATCATAGTGAACTCCAATGGGCCGATGCCCATGGCTTTACTTTCAGTTGTTCTCATTACAGTTAGATCTGTGGGCAGAAATGTGTTCACCTGATTCGGTGTTGTCTGTTTAGCAATTGTTGTTTTATGGTGTTGTTCACACATGCAGATCTCTGTGGCACATGAAGACTTGTGGTATTTTGTTCTGATGTTAAGTAGTTTACACCCCCTTTTATTATTTTCTAGTACATTTAGAAGATCAAATGATGTTATGTGGCTGCATTTAACTGTGGCTGTGTCAGTTCAATCATGCTCCAAACAAGGGAAATTAAGTTTTACAGTTGTGATGTAAAAAGAATGTGGGCATGAGGTGTGATCTGGCTCAAAATACTTCCACACCAATGTTTTTTGTTAAGGAGCATGATAAGGTGCAAAATTTAGAGCTACTGAATCCTGCATCGAAATTAATGCTAGGCACTCTCCCTGATCTGATTAAATTTATTTGGCACTCCCCCAGCGAAGGATGAATTGGCTCGCTCTCATTTGTGCCACTCGATCAAAATGAAAGCACCCCCCCCCACCCCCTTGGCACTGGGTAGTGGACCAATGAAATTTAATTGGCCATAAACACCTCCCATGAAACGTAGAAAAATCATGTGTCTTCTGAGTGGCTGTAACCTCGGACTCAGTTTTGAGCCACTCTCAGAAACAAAGTCATTTGTCTTATTAAATAAACTCTTTCTATGTATTAGTCTCAGTTTTTAAGCTTATCATCTCGTTTAACTGCAGTCAAGAGGAGTTCTGCTTTGTAGCAGTAGTCCTCAAGAGCTGAGGTATAATTTTTGGCCTAAATAAAGCTTTCATTTAAGTTCTGAGTTGTGATCACACCACCCTGCTTTGCTCAGCTTGCTTTTCATATTCAATCACAAGTTTTCCAATTGTTTTGTAATTTCGATTTTTATTCTGTTTATTCATTCTCATTAAAATGTTGCTCATTTGTTGCAATGAAGCAAATAAAACAAAGAATGCAGCTTGAGGATTAAAACTTTAGGTTCTAATTTATGACTTTCTGTTGAGTACCAGATTATAATTTGATGGTTTTCCAATTTTAAGATTCATCTCTTGTTGCTTAGGCAAACAAGGAGATATTTACATTTCAGAACAAGGGATGTCATTCCTCTTCTATGCTGCTGCTATCATGTCCCTGACAAGCCAAGTGGTTTAGTCTAATTCTCAACCTAACGGATACGGTCTCCATTCTAACAATGAGTGTTCCGACTCATTCTACAAATGTGTCTATATGGGATGTGTCTGTCTTTCCCTCAACACTTCTAAAAAGCAAATAAGAATTGACTTACCACAGCAGCTGGAGAAAGAGATGGAGATGATCAAACCTCTCGTTCGATGCAAATCCATATTGCGCTGAAAAGACGTCACTCGCCTGGGTTGGAGATCACGGAGGTCGGTCCCCACTTTGTAAGGTCCACCCAATTGGCCAAACGAAGGTATCCAATGGTGGCAGAAGGTTTCTTGCGTGTTCGGTCTTTTCGGTGTGCAAAGTAATTTAAATTAAATTGAATTCTAATCTGACTCAATTTTATTATGACCTCGAATTTAGATTGAAATGCAAATTGGTTGCTTGTCCATTTCTAATTTGATTATTCTAGTGAACTCTACTTTATATTTTACTCGTTCATTAGGATTCTATGTCGCTCAGAGTGTCTCACGTCAGCTGATTTACGTGGACCTCACGATCACAAACTCTCCAGTCTGATCGTTAGACAGAGATTATGACTTCTCTTTAATAGACCACCTCATGCTTGTCATTCTTTAAATAGAGGTTCTGTTCAGCCCCCTACAGTCACTTATGTAACAACCTAAAGCTCAAAAAATAACCAAAGATTATGGCTAGCACTGTGTAATATGCCGAACCATATTTACTAGTACTCCAATAGTATAGTGTCTAGCCCCCCATAGTTAATGCATAACAACTTAACTGAAGTCAAACAGTAAGTCAGAAACCTAGCATTCCACCTGATGTGCCCCATGCTCCATCTAACCTGAGATCTAGTATGTACTTAACCCTGGACACAGATTTGCGGAAACATACACCTTAATCTACTTGAGAAAATAATTTCAGAGTAAGTCAGAATAAAATCAAATGTAACAATTTATTATCAGTCAGGTAAACATGTATTATGACAATTACATGGTCAATTCAGAGATATCAAATCAAATCAATACAAGACATGACATTCTGAAAGATAAATCTAAGAGTAAACGATGCATACCTGACTTCAGGAAAATACATAGTATGGAGTGCAGAGACACACACACCACACTACGGGCTCATCTGACTACAGAAGCACCCTGATCTTCTTGCAACTTTTCCTTAAGTACTCAGACCAAGACAAACATCCTCCAAATAGAGACAGGAACTAACTGGAATCTGCATCGATCAAGTCCTAGACATTGAGAGTTTACCCCTTTTGGGGACAGATGGTAATTTGCATGAAAGACACTGGGAAAGAGCACACCCTCTACAGTGAGAAAAATATCTCTAAACTCATAGGATCTGTATTACCTTAGTCTAGTTCTTGTAAGATTGAGACCATTGTACCAGTCGCCCTGAGACAATTCAAATGATACCAAACATCACTGTGAATATCACTTGCATTCATGTAGGACATTATATTATGCTATTGACCATTCTGAGTGAGGGGAAGGAAGTGGATGAAAAGTGTACGTGAGAAATCATCTCTCAGTGAGATGTGGAAACAGATGTCTGCATGTTAATACACCGTGTTTGTATTGTCTCTATCTCAGAAGATCAAAGTGTCTGAGGTTCTTCAAATCTTACACTACCAATTAATTAACAAACAAGAGCCTTATGATCAATAAAATCAGCAGACATACAAATGTAAGCCTGTTTAGCACTGGAAAAAGTAGAAAACAGAGCGTTTAGTCAAATGTGACAAGTGAACTTTGAACACTTATTGGCCTGGTCTCAAAGCAAACAATTAGACACATTTGGAAGATGATGACTGGCTGTTTCTATGGAGTTTGACAGAGCGTTTGTCTCTTTCTGTGTCATGTAATGTGTGTCTGGTTTTGGAGTGGGGGATGACATAAACGGGTCAAAGTGAAAAAGGGAACATACCTGGTGCTTTCAGGCCTGATTGAGCTGCTGCTGAAGCACTGTCTTTGTGTGTAACTGCTGCTGCTGCTGCTGGTGTTGCTGTTGTTGAGAAACACTGACTGGAGAGGATGATGAGAAAAGATTGTTGTGTTACATAAGTGAAAATACATAGCAGTTGTGTAAACCTTAGAAGTGGGTGTTATGACCAAAAAGTAATTTTCACTGCTGGAAATTAAATGAGAAATTGTTTATACATTTAATAACCATGCTGTAATGCCTGTTTGTGGCTAAACCAGTGAGATAAATACACTACAAACCCCCCCCCAAATTAGAAAATCGTTGATTGACATTTTGTAAATGTAATGGGAACCAGCCTATTTAGTTAAAATTAAAACCATAAAAAAATGTACTGAAATAAAATAAATAAAAAAATAATAATAAAAAATGTATTTTATTTCAGCTAACTACCAAGGCAACATTTCTCATTTTTATTTAGTTTAACAAAGTACTAAAATAATCAAAACTGAAATTAAATAAAAACTATATAAGCATTTAAAAATAAGGGGGAAAAAAAACAAAATACTAAAACTATCTAAAATTTAAATGTAAAAGCAAAATCTAAAAATAATAACTAATTCAAAATATTAATAAAAACTATGGTAGTACCTCAATGATACAAAAAAAAAAAAATTGGAACTTGGAAGAAAAATAAAAAAAGACTATTCATAAATTAAGTCTGCCATCAGTGCAAAAACAGCTTGACATTGTGTAATATGTAATACTTGAGTTTAACACAAAAGAATCATAACAGTAGAACTGCCCACTGATAGCCATACAAATGTATCTACTGTTATATAAATGGTAGAGCAGAATCTGCTGACACACTTCTACCGTATGTACCGTAATACCACTCAGTCCTAAAACAGGTTTATACTTCAATAAGAAAGGGGCCTGTTCTTGCCCTTTTGAAATAAGAGTTGCACAAATAAACTACATCCTATGCAATTGCAATGACTTAAGCAACTGTTATGAGAAATGATGTTAGGGTGGTAAAGAGGACGAAGTTGTACCTGTTTTGTTCATGCTGTGACGTCGATTGTACAGTCATAGATTCTCCTTTACTGCTAATGCTGGAAGACACTGCAGACAATGAAAGAGCAGGAAACCCAAAATATCAACACTTCCATTTTAAGTTCTCCTTAATCTTCAGAAGCTGATGAAAGTAACAGAACAAGTGAGGGTTTGCTTATTGAGACACGTTTCAGTGTAACACTGTGTCCAAATGGAACTACTTGTTTGCAGCAGCCGGCATGTAATTTTTGCATTCCTGAGTGAAGGTTAAAATGGTTTTGAAAATAATGAAATTACAGCTTATCAAAAATCTTTTGATGTGGATAAGCAGGATTTTGGACCAAGCAAAAAACTGCAAATGGGGCAAGGGGGAAAAAAAGAAAGTTATGGATAAATAAGATTTTTATTATTAGTTTTTTTCCAATAAAAGCATGTATTAAATTGATCAAAAGTGAAAGTAAAAAGATTTATAATGTTATATAAGATTTGTTTCAAATAAAGGTTTTGCTTTTTAACTTTATATTCATGAAAGAATATCTGAAAAAAAAATGTATTACAGTTTCCACAAAAATATTAAGCAGCACAACTGTTTTCAACATCAATAATAATAAGAAATGGTTCTTGAGCAGCAAATCAGAATATTAGAATGATTTCTGAAGGATCATGTGACACTGAAGACTGGAGGAATGATGCTTTGCATCACAGGAATAAATTACATTTTGAAATGTATTGTATAATAAAAACAGTTATCTTAAATTGCGATAATATTTAATAATATTAATGATTTCACTGTATTTTTGATCAAGCAAATATAGCCTTGATGCGTTCAAGAGACTTCTTTCAAAGCCATTTAAAAAAAAAAATACCCCAAACTTTTGAAATATAGTGTATGTCAAGCAGCAATTAAACTATATCTGGCCATTATTGCCTCTTTCTACTTTCATAGTTCTGATCTTATTATTATTTTATTATTTATGCATTTAGCAGACGCTTCCAAAGCGACTTACAGTGCATTCAGGCTATACATTTTTTACCAGTATGTGTGCTCCCTGGGAATTGAACCCACGAACTTTTGCGCTGCTAACGCAATGCTCTACCACTGAGCCACAGTGAAAGATTCATCAGTAGACAAGTTTTTCTTCATAAACGTAATAACTGAATTCCTCCATCTCAGAACAGACCTTCCTTTTGATCTGACATCACAAATCTTTCATACTTTTGCAACCTATTTGCAAAGCTAACTCAAAAATGTGTCACATTAACAAAATAAAATGGTCTACGCACAGTATTTTGGGTTGACATTAAAAACCAATCAATGCTAATGTGATCAAATACCGCTGAATTTTGACTGTAAAATAGTACTTGCTAACGCAGGACAGTTGGAAATGGGTCTTTTTGCAATACATCTGACTCACCTGAATCGCTGGACCTGCCGCTGTTGTTCTGCCGGTGCAAGGAGTCTTTGTGGCACACCGAGCACATGCCGTTATTACGTGGGTTCCCGTAAAACCCACAACCATTAGAACAGAGCAAAGGCACTTGTGTCTGATTGGTCTCTTGAGCCATATCCCTCTCCTGTGGACAGAACAAACAAAGAGAGCTCCATTAAAAAGTCACATACCATGCGTTTTTGCCAATGAATTGGTCACATTGGAGTAACAGCTACTTTGACGTCATGATCCACAGCTCAACTTTAGGGGCTAAATAACAGACCTAAATGCATGCAAGAGAAACCACTGGCCTCTTTCACCTTAAGAGAGCTCTGTCTACGATCTGTGCTTTCAATACTGAGTCTATGGCTGAATTAGGCTTTGTGCAGATGCTTGAGTGAGTAAGACACTTATCTGATCTTCCTCTGACATGTTCTAACTGTCTCTCTGCACCTGTCTGTAAGGGTCTGTCTCTCAGACTAGTGCTGAAAGATGGGAGAAAACGGCAGAAATTTACCTTTAAGAAAAACACAGACAGACAGACAATATGGACGATGGATAGTTGGATCGATATATAGATATAAGACTGACAGAAAAATGGAAAGATAGAATGCTGGATAGACAGACAGAGAGAAAGAAAGATAAAATAATGGATAAATGGAACAACAGACAGAACGACAGAACAATGCATAGATGGAATGACAGACAGACAGAAACACAGACTGTACATGTGGAAGAATTGACAATAAAGCAGACTTGACTTGACTTGACTTGATAACGATGGATAAATGGAATGATAGAATGACAGACAACACAAATACAAAACATAATCACAAACAAATTACAAACGATATTTAATTTGTTTTAAAAATGTATTTTATGTAAACGATCTGCAAAGTTGTAAAGCTGAAAGTGCACGATAAAGAAATTGTCTACCAAAATAAAGATTATAAAACGGATAGTTCCAGTCCTTGATTCTGATTGGTTGAGCTGCGTTTGAAGCTGTTGTAAATTACTCTACAAACATTATGTTTGTGTGTTGCTCGTCAACCACTTTGTTGCAACCACAGCCGTTTCTGAGGAACTACATTGTTTGGCGGAAGAATAATGTTTTTATTAATATCATTACACTTTATTTGCCGTTTTATTTTGTGAAACCTTGCTACGTAAGCCTGACATCCGCTTCGCGTCGTGCCTAACAACGCCCCTTAGCTGTTATAAATTTACTGTAAACCACGGCTTCTTGGGGCTTATTGCTTTAATCGACTCTGAACGGCTGAAACGGGTCGTTAGTAATTCGAATCCCACTTCCGTGATGGCTACACTTCACGGGGTAACACATTTGCATAATGCGCGCCTATGTTCTACGTTGGCCGACCACGAACAACTTGACTCCGCCCACAAACACGTCATTCTACTGACAACTGCTTCTCTAATCTCAGGGAGTTCAGTGGGGGATTCACAAAACGCTTGCTGTTGAAAGATGGATCAGTATCCGGTTTATTTGGACCAGCTGCTCCACTAAATCACAACCTGTAAGTATGATAAATAATAGATGTTTATATTTTCTATAGAGCGTTCAAAATATACAACTATTGAAATCGGCGTATCGTTTCCGACTTGCGCTGTACGCCGAAGACCAATCACAACAGACTAGGCCATCTGACCAATCAAAGCAGAGAAGGCTCACGGAAAGGAGAGGTTTAGAGAGAATTAATCTTTGAACTGCTTCGAACAAATCGTTTGAGAATCGCTGGAAAATTAGGTGATATTAAATGGATATTTTGAGAAAACGAAAGCGTTTTTTGACCTTGCATGCATGTAATCCTATTGTAGGAGACTCCCAAAACAATATTAGGAACCGTAAAATGGCATAATAGGGACACTTTACATTTTTATTGAAATAACATTTTAACAAAAGTATTATGAAAAATACTATAGAAAAAGAATACATTTAATAAACCAGGTACAAACACTGATCTGTCTAACCTGACCACATAAAACTGGAACAAGAAGGATGTTTTGGGTTTAAAATTGTTAAAGTTCCATATGAAAGCACAATAATAGTGACATTTAGGCCAATTATGGTAAAATTCCATGAGCTGCTCCGTGCTCTGCATTTCTCCCATCTAAGTCCACACACACAGCAGTGAGTAGTGAACATACACACACACACACAAAAAGCAGTGGCCAGTAGGGCTGCACAATTAATCGAATTTCTAATCGCGATTACAATAGCATCATATGACCCCCCTTTAAGGGTTTTTCCATTGTTTTAATTTTAGTTTTAGTATAACACTATAATACCATTTATATTTTTACTTTTTTTATAATTTAAAGAAGAAACCAATCATAGTTGACATTTGAGGCTTAATACTACAGAAAAGCACTAAAAGTTTTTCAGTTAGAGTGTTTTCAGCTTGTTTATTTTCATATAAAATTACGGCATGCAGTTGCATCGAACAATGGTATAAACATCATTCAATGTAAATTCTGATAATCGTAATTAATCATCGCAATTACAATTTCAAGGGAATAATTGACAATTATGATTTTTGTCATAATCGTGCAGCCCTAGTGGGCAGCCATTTTTGCTGCGTGGAGCAATTGGGGGTTCGATGCCTTTCTCTAGGGCAGCTCAGTCCTAATAGGTATTGAGAGTGGAAGAGAGCTGTTCATTCACTCTCTCCACCTACATTTCCTGCCGGTACCGAGACTCGAACCTGCGACCTTCGAGTTAAGTCCAACTCTCTAACCATTAGGCCATAATTGCCCTATAGTCACACAGAACTGCTTCCATACTGACTTTATCATTACACAAACACTCTAAAGAGTGAATCCAAGCCCAATGCTTCAACATAGTGTTCTTCTTAGTCAATGTTTAAAGCCAAACAGCAGCTTTAAATCATCTTTCAAAAAGGTTTAAGTTGGCCCTAGTGCTGATGAGAAAGAGAAAGAGCTTAATTCTGATGTGAATGATAAAAACTCAAGCCATGTCTGGCTAGTGTACAGTAAGCCGCTGTGCTCACGTGTGTTACCATGTGACAGGCTCTGGCACTAAATCAGATACAGAACAGGTCAGATAAAGATACTAAGTATCTCTCCAGTCCAGCTACAAGCAACAGGATCACTAAAGACACACTAGCCAAGAAAGACCAAGAACACATGCTACAACACAATGACCATTACAGAACACCTTGACAAACACCACTAATGGTACCAAAGATAATTTCAAAAATAATACCTGGAAAATAATAAAACTGGAAATGAATGCAACTTTATTTGGTAAATGAACCAATAAATCATCATTTAAAAGCATCATAGGTAAAGACACACCAGGCAGATCAATTACTAATACTAATTTTTCTAACAATTTTCTGATGTCAAATCAATGCGGTGAAGCTTAAGTCAATGTAAGCATCACAACACGATGAAATATGAATAACTATTCATTTTGAGATCTGCTGAAGTCTATTTGAATAAAAAAAAAAGTAGGTGTGATGGTAATTTGGGGAAAGCACTTCTAGAAAAGGGTCTTGCATTTGAGATAAAACCCAAGTTGATGCTCTCCTACATGATGACAGAAAACACAAAATATGGTTTCCCAGTGCCCGGTTGCATGAAAGCCTTTAAGTAATTTGACTTAAGGATATCCCTGAGGCAAGGGATTTCTTTAAGAGCATTTCAACAAACGTCTTAACCGTCACCCTTATCTAAGTGTTTATACTAAGCGTTTCACGTTAGTTTCTGGCAACATACAGCAATGGGTGCCGTGGTCGCTTTAGTTACTACATCTCACAATAAACAGAACATAAACCACAAACCTTTGCTACATCCACAGTTATACTAACATATCTGCGTTATGCAGAATACCAAGATCACAGAAAAAAAACCATAAACCAAACTGGACTGTGGTGAGATGAAGCATTTAATGACGGTCAAAATGCGAAAACGATATAATTTTTCATATCATTCGGTATCGATAATTATTGACATTTTTTATAACCTTTTTTTAAAACAAAGAGCAATAGAATTTTTTATAAAAACGTGCATTACGTCTAAATTAACTCATATAAATCAAATATAATTTCGTAAATTGCATAAACAATTATGAACAAAACAGCATCACGTATATGCATTGCTTAATACAAAGAGCCGAATCGCCCATCATACAGATTTCCTTTAAAAACCATACAAGACGCAGTGAAACGGAATAAACCTCCACAAATTCGTGACGTGTTTTCTAAAAGTTTAAACTGTTTTAACTGAGACGCGAGTGCAGCAGTCATATTTTTCCGTCTAAAAAATGCGCTGAATTTGCGTTCTGTGTGAATGGCTTTGTTTCGGTTTTAACCTAATCAAGATTAGCTACTATTACTATATTGCTCTAATATTTTGAATGAATAACGCAGCAGCTGCGCGTCTTGTGGGCTAGACTAACAAAACATTCAAATGCAACAACATCACTTACACC
>NW_015551075.1:969306-973404 GCF_001515605.1 Sinocyclocheilus anshuiensis | reverse complement strand
AACGATATAATTTTTCATATCATTCGGTATCGATAATTATTGACATTTTTTATAACCTTTTTTTAAAACAAAGAGCAATAGAATTTTTTTTTTCCATTTAACCACTGTTTTTAAATTAACCCAATTTATTGAATCAAACAACAAATATTTTTTGTTTTAACAGTCAAACACAAAATAAAAATTAAACAAATATCTCATTTCTAATGTTTTATATGCAGATTAAATAGGTCTTAAGGACACTTTTGGCTTGTTTCCCAAGGCCACAGGAGGGCGCAATGAGCAAAACTAGATAAAAAAAAGTTATAAACATAACCGTCATAAGTTATGTAACAAAGGAAATAACCGTCTATAAAAAATGTGCATTACGTCTAAATTAACTCATATAAATCAAATATAATTTCGTAAATTGCATAAACAATTATGAACAAAACAGCATCATGTGTTTATGCATTGCTTAGCCTAATACAAAGAGCCAAATCGCCGATCACACAGATTGCATTTAAAAACATGAGACGCAGTGAATTGAAATCAACCTTCACAAATTCGCGTCACGTTTTCTAAACGTTAAAACTGTTTTAACTTTGCATGACTTTCTTTGCATCACTTGCATGAGACGCGAGTGCAGCAGTCATATTTTTCCGTCTAAAAAATGCGCTGAATTTGCGTTCTGTGTGAATGGCTTTGTTTCGGTTTTAACCTAATCAAGATTAGCTACTATTACTATATTGCTCTAATATTTTGAATGAATAACGCAGCAGCTGCGCGTCTTGTGGGCTAGACTAACAAAACATTAAAATGCAACAACGTCACTTACATCATCATCACCGCATCCTGACACTCCCAGATGCACACCTAACATTTGATTGTACTATTTTTGCATTCAAATACAAATGTTTATTTTAAATTCGACTAATATTCATTTTTTTATTCACAACCTCCTCATCATAGGCAGGCACAGCACTCAATTCAGCATGTGTTCGTGCTCCTGTGTGCTGTCTGCGTCACTCATAGCACGTGCGTATATCGTGCACTATATCGAACATTTTTTCTATCGTTATCGTTACCCGGAGCACGTGCCTATATTGTGCGCCATATCTAACATTTTTTCTATCTTTATCGAAGAAGGTGTACCGTCGATAAATATCGATACCGTTTTATCGCCCAAGCCTAGGTCAAACCGATAATCGCCCAAGCCTAGGTCAAACCGATACTCTCTCAATAATCGCGTATCATTCATTGTCTCCGAGGGAGAATAATTAAGGGGGAATGCTTAATGACAGCCTTAAAGGGGTCCTATTATGCCTTTTCACTTTTTCAACTTTCATGCCAGACTGGGGAGAGAGGTGTTGTAATAATGTAAAATATGTGAAAAATACAACCTAGTATGAGATCCTGTTCTAGTACACCCCCAAAACAAAATCAAGACTTTGTAAAAGAGCATAATAGGACACCTTTAAGGTTCCTTAAGTTGACCCTTAGGATTTTTCTTGTAACCCAAGTTTCACTAAAGCTACCCTTAACCTTATAACTAAGTGATTTCTTAGCTTAAGGGCTTGCATGCAATCGGGCACAGGTATTTAACAATAAATACAGCAGAGAAATGCAGAGTCGACATATAGAGAGCAGAAACAAAGGTACACCAAACACTGCAAAACCTTGTTAGTGGTTTTGCTAAGGCAAACATCATAATTACTACTGCTCAAGCATAAGGTTCGATATGAAAAAACTGCTAAGTTTGAGTATTAAACTTTGGGGTGTAACCACATTTTAAATGATGAGGCTTTACATGTACTTAACAGAGGGAATGGGGAAGTGAACTGAATTTCATTTCCTAAAGTCAGAAACTTATCTCATTCACACCCGGAACTGACATCCGTCTCAGGTGATCCAATCACATTAAATTAAAGCAAGCCAGGTCCAAATTTCTTTGTAATTGGATTATTCAAACACATTCAGAAATGGTCAGAAGCAAATGTGACTACATAACAATAGGTCTGAACTGAATGCATGATGCATATTTATTTCTGTATTACTATTCAACACTCTTCATATATGCAAAGGATCTTTCAACTCAATCACCAGTGTTTTTATTTTAAGAAAAATGCATCAGCCTTTTGGGGAAAAGAAAAAAAACTGCTTTGTGGTACAAATGACTACTTTGACCCATTTGTTTAATTAGGTTGCAGAATCTAAAAAACCATTTGGAAGCGGAAATTGTTAAGTAAAAGCACTTCAGTGCTTTGAATATGACAGGGTAGACAGTGTCATTAACTTATGGGAGAAAATACGATCACAATGGGATAAAGATAAAGAAGTGCTTGTGTGGTAAATGTGTAAACAGTTCCCTTAATAAATAACCAGATCACATCTTCACACAATACAAATACTCTTGTCCTTTAAGCTAACTTCAGTGGCATGTAACTAACTATGGGGTCTCTGTTTAGGACAAAGAAATAGAAGTAAAGTAAACCTACAGTCCTCTTAAATCACAGTGAGTTTGTTTCATTATCAGTTAAACCGACTAACTACAACTAGAACTAGTAGTAGCTGGATCTGAGCACTGGGATAATCAGGTTTCCACGGTAACTTGCACTATTTACACTGTCCTTTGTTTAAGCAATTATATAACAACAATGGCAACACCGACTAAAAGCAGATTTCATAGTAATATGTCGCCTATATATCCATACGTTTGCCTTCCTTACCTGGTTAATGGTTTATAGTGAGCACCTCTCTGTTTAGCTTCTACGTAACGTCGCTAGCTGTTTAAATGCAAGCTGGACATCGTAAAACACATGAGTGATGATGGAAGGGCTTACGTACACGCCCACTGAAGCGCTATTGGTCGCGTCCTGTAAGCCACGCCCACGTACATCACAGTCCGACTCGTTCCCGCGAATCGGTTCATTTGAACACTTCGTTTCAAAGTCATTTCGGCCTGGTTTGTGAAAGAACCGTTTTTGTGAACCGATTTAAAGGATTTGGCTCTAAAGAACGATTCGTTCACAAATCATCGTTATTTCTTTATTGTTGTACACGTGTTTAAATAAAAGAAAGATGAATCAGCAAGTCGTGTGCAAGGTCGTAATAGCGTCCGGGAGCAAGATTGGGGTGCGGTTGGGGTGTAGTAAATAAAGCGGGAATAATTGGCGTTGTATTATAAAAGGAAAAAAGGAAAAAGGGGAAAAGAAAGGAAAAAAAAAAAAAAAAAAGAAAAAATATTATATATATAGATATTTTTTTTGTTTTTGTTTTTGGCTATAGTTCTCAAACTTCCAATCATTATGCGCTCCACACTCCTATCCAGTAGGTGGCGGGAATGCACCATTTAAGTTGGTTTGCCAACCGCCATTAAATTTAAAAGAAGAAGAAGAAGAAGAAGTCGTGTGCAATTTTACGATCATTAATTATTTGCAGCGACTACTCACAATATCAGATTGTTAAAAATTTATTAACATCACATACTTCCCTAAAGATATAAACTTAAGTTTTAACAGCTGGCATATGGTTTTCTATCTAGTAGACAGCGAAGACAGCACAGACATTGTTAACTAAAAGGCAATATAGTACAAATGGACAAAGTAACGTTACTAGTTACTTTTCCATTGTTGACTTTTCCAACTCCCTTAATAATCTCGCTATTAGCCTGCTAACTACACAGCTACCCGTTTTCTAAACTAACGGCTAGTTGCTCCCGCACAAACACATGAATAATTGTTAGGTAAGGGTAGCTTTTGCTAGGAGACCACATTCAACAACAGGTTATGCTCAGGTCAAGTTGGCTTACAGCCGCAGCTGTTTCTCTGATTCGACTGATGATAACGCCCGTTTATAAACTCACCTCCGCACTCCGGACGATTACTATATCGATGTCGCTGGATTAGAAGAGCTTGCTTTATTGGCTTGCACTATTAAAATGTTTGCGAAGTGTGCTCGGCGTTGGCCAGCTTCCCTTCCCCCACCGAGAAACAGCCTGTTTGTTAGTTTTGACACTCCAGCCACCACTTTAACCTAGACTTCACGAAGGGACTTCAATAGTTTTCCGGCGTTGACGTTTTGCCGTATAGACTGTCCCATGTGCCATACATATATATATAT
>NW_015551075.1:968560-968996 GCF_001515605.1 Sinocyclocheilus anshuiensis | reverse complement strand
TATATATATATATATGTGTGTGTGTGTGTATATATGTGTGTGTATGTATATATATGTGTATGTATGTATATATGTATGTGTATGTGTGTGTGTATATATATGTGTGTGTGTGTATATATGTGTGTGTATGTATATATATGTGTATGTATGTATATATATGTATGTGTATGTGTGTGTGTATATATATGTGTGTGTGTGTATATATGTGTGTGTATGTATATATATGTGTATGTATGTATATATATGTATGTGTATGTGTGTGTGTATATATATGTGTGTGTGTGTATATATGTGTGTGTATGTATATATATGTGTATGTATGTATATATATGTATGTGTATGTGTGTGTGTATATATATGTGTGTGTGTGTATATATGTGTGTGTATATATGTATGTGTGTGTATATATGTATATGTATGTGTGTGTGTGTGTATA
>NW_015551075.1:961489-968321 GCF_001515605.1 Sinocyclocheilus anshuiensis | reverse complement strand
TGTGTGTATAAATATATACACACACATATACATATATATACACACATACATATATATATATATATATATATAATATTTCTTATATATATTCTCATATATATATATATTTCTTTTATAAATTTTAGTAAGTACAGGTAAGAATAAGTATGTGGTTTCATTTTTACATAAATATATCTGTTACACTTACATTATTTTGCCCATATTTTAACATTTTATTATCACAAATGTTATTAAAGCAGACATTTTTACTTGCATTTAATAGCCTATTTCTATATTTTATACGCTAACTTAAAATCAAAAGGCACTTTGTTAGAAATAAATAACAAGCAACCATTAACTCTATAAAAGCTTTGTATTATGATTATGTTAACGAATCATACCATTAATCTGAATAACAAAACAAGTTATAAAAAGTGAAAATTCTCTCATATGACTTTATTAATACTAAAATGTTAAGCAAAATTATGTTTTCAGTTATTATTAGTCACTTTCATTGTGTGGCAACTTAAAATCTGCCTAAAATCTCATGAATAAAAGAAAGTCAATCGAGTTTGCAACAAATTGAGGAGTTTTCAAAAGACTGTCCCTTTAAGGCTTTTCCCTGCAATGTTTACCTTTCTTTAAAGGCCATGTGAACTGACTCCGCCCACTCAGGAAGGCTATTTAATTTTTACACTGACTCCGCCCACTCAGGACTACTAATCTATCCAGCGTTAATAGATCACTCGCACACGTGCAGATTCCACTGATGTTCACGAGTGAATCATTAACTGAGCTGCTGCTATGATCACAGCGGGCTGTTGTTTAATGCGTCTGTTTGCAGTCTGACTGGGTTTGTGCAGTGCAGATTCATTATGGCAGCTCTGCGTGCGGCAAAACAAGCTTTGAGAAGAGAAATCAAGGGTCGAGTGGCTGCAGTGAGTGATCAGGAGAAACTAAGACAGTCTCGAGTTGTCTCGCAAAAGGTAAATGTCACTGACCTGCAAGCGGAAAGGAACAAGCCTTCAGTGGACTTGTAATATGGGGCAGCAGTTAGATTGTAGCACATACATGACATCTGAGTAAAGAGGTTATGGGAACGTTCTGGGAGCCTACGAACTTTAGGGGAACGTTCTATTTACGTAAAGAAAACATTCCTGGAACGTTAGAATGCCAGATTTTGGGAACTTTCTGGGAACCAAAAATCGTTAGCTGGGTACTTAGTTCACAACCCCCATAAAAATGTTATTTTGCTGTCTCAGGGTACAGAGATAATTTCTTAATCACTTAATACGCCGTGTTTATTATATCACAGCAAATATGCCCAAATACATGAACTTTTATCATGTATAATGATTTAATGTCATTATTAAAAATTTTTTTTGTCCAATTTCACATTGTCTACTCCCACATTGCTTTTAAAGATCTTGGATATAAAAAAAGGCAGAATATTTTCTGCACATTATTTTGAAGTGTCTTTACATCCTGGTCTCCTGCTTATTTTTTCTATTTCGGCATTTCTGTGAGGGGACCATGGAAATTATTAGAGAAAAACTAGCAAATATATAAATAAGTATTATATTTAAATGTCAATAGATACATAGTATATTATTATAATAAATAAATGCAATAATACATTAAAACAGTACATTAGAGAGTAGGAAAAAATATGATTTTATATAAATTATATAAAAAATATAAATAAATTATATTTAAATAAGTAAATAGATAAATATATAAGTATATTTAAGTCAACAGATAAATAATACATTACATACAATAATATATAAACAACAGTACAATCATGAGTAAAAAAAAAAATACAAACTAAATATTTTTCAAATAATATTTACATATTTTTATTATTATTATTGACCGTATAAATTGTCTTTATACAAGAAACCGTATAGATGCCGCTTAAATTTAAGGATGGGTGGGCCCTGCATGATTATGATTATGATAATGTTTATTAGTCCGTGGCATCTAAAAGATTGAAAACCCCTGCTTTAGAGGTTATTGACCCTCAAACCACACGTGTTGCTTGCTTGTGTGAATGTTCATACTCTTAATCCCAAAATGGTTGTCATTTGCAGGTGTGTGGAAAGTGCTTTGGTTACATTTCGACTCCTAATCAGCTAAAAAATATAAATATATTTGTTCCATGTTGATTGTGTTTTTTTGTCATTAAGTTGTGTGTTAATACAGACACACAATGTAATTACAACTAAGAAACACAGCCTGCGTTAAACATTCTTGTTAAGCATGTTACAAATAAACTATGAGCAATTGTAAGTATGCTTTGTGTTTATTAACAACTATCCAAACTTCTGTCTAGTTGTTCAGGCATCCCAAATACCTGTCCAGCCAGCGTGTGGCTGTCTTCCTGAACATGCATGATGAGGTGCGCACAGACGACATCCTCCAGGACATCTTCAAGAGGGGGAAAGTCTGCTTCATTCCCAGATACTTCACCAAGAGCAGTCGTATGGACCTGTTACGACTCAAGGACATGGAGGAGGTGAAGACGCTGCCCCTCACGTCCTGGAACATCCGGCAGCCAGCAGACGAGGACCACGACCGAGAGGAAGCCCTGACCACAGGTGGGATAGACCTACCCTCAAAACTCTTGTTTATTTTGATTTATTTTAGATTTTAGATTTATTGCAGGTAATATAAATAAAATACTAAAAGCAATTGAAATACAGCTGAATGCTGCACATTTTGCTAGATATTGTGTGTTGTTGTCTAGTGTTATATTTAGAGGTCGACCGATATGGGTTTTTCACTGGCCGATGCCGATATTTAGAAATCAGGGCAGCCGATGGCCGATATATGATGCCGATGTTTTTGGCCGATTTTCTTTTTTTTTCTTCTTCCCCTTCATCTCATAAAAGTGAGTTTGAGTAAATGATTATTGCAGGGTACAAGATAATAGTAATAGGGTAATAGTAGTAGTAGCCTAATTCAGAGTAATAATGCATGGCTCAAAACTTAAGCACCTTCTCAAAACAGTTCTGAAGCATGCTTTTTGTTTATGTTTGCTGACAGACACCAGTGTTTCCCACAGACTTGCAAATGCAAATTAATTCTCTGCCAGCAGGAGGCACTGTTGGAGCGGGAGATATAGCGGTGTCCCCGGTAACGGCTGTAATCTAATAAGCACTGTGCTCACAAACGCTACTTTATCAGGCATTACAGGAAAGACACAATTAAAGTGACATAGAAGCTTTTCTGAAGACAGTCGGTTCTTTTCACAGATACATTCATATAAAAACACCCCTCACTGCATTTTAGTTTTGAAACATGCAGTGCTCAGTTTATTCAATGAAGTATAAGCCTTTTGGGAAATCTATTTGTGGCGGTCCGTCTGTTGTGACGAGCCTTCACAAATAACTCAATGTATGGGAAACACTGGACAATACTATAAGTCAAATGGCCAAGTGATGACAAAAATAAAAGAGTTGTCGGACCCACACACACATTTCATGAGGAAAGTTAGTGTGCACGTTACAGTCAGCCCAGAAGTTTCGTCTGAATTGCATGTGTTTCTACTTTCACATACAAATGACTTGTTGCACTTATGAATATGATAACTTTCCGGCATCAATTCTAGCAGGGTAAAACGTGATTACGCTTTCGAAACGGTCTGTTTTGCCCTGCCATCATTAGCTGAAGCTGTGTGTGAACAAGAAGCGGCTGCAGAGTGTGAGTTGCTCCGTCTCGCACGCAACCAGAGAGAGATTCTCTGACATTCCGCAACAACACTTAGCTGCCTGCAGATGCGCCTGCCTATAAATCGGCCTAATTTGCAGCACAATCGGCCGATGCCGATTAATTTAAAAATGCCAGAAATCGGCCGACCGATATATCGGTCGACCTCTAGTTATATTATCAACCTAATTCATCGTATAGGGGCTGCATGATTCAGTGAAATAAAAGCGAATTCGCAAAATAAGGCTATGTTTTAAATAACTAAATATACATTATGTGCCTGCATTATTCAGATTAAAGCCCGGCACGATGATCATTTACACATGAGAAACTCATAATCTGGTATTTTCAGTGTCTCAGAGCAACTCGATTTGCAGTAAATGTCAATGTTTAAGAAATGAAGCATAAATATTAGTATTGTAATTTTACATTTTTTTTAATTGTAAAATTAGTATTATGATTATATTTTCCTTAAATTTGTACAGTTTATTTTCCTTAGATTTATACAGTTAAATATTACAAGAGTAATATTTTTTATTCTAAATTATTATTATTCATATTGGTTTATAATCAACTTTTTTTGGACCAAATTGTGTAGATTAAACCGCAATTTATAAAAAAAAAAAAATTGTACTGTAAAATAAATGTATTATGATCATACTTTTCTTAAATACTAGATTTTTTGCAGTTAAATATTACAATAATATTTATTATTTGTATTAATAATAATAATTGCTATTATAGTCATATTGATTTATAATCGCAACTTTTTTGACCAAATTGTGCAAGATTAAACAACTTATTTGAAAACTTTTCTTAAATACTAGATTTTTACAGTTTAATATTATAATCGTAATACTTATTATTTTTTATTATTAATAATAATAATTATTATATTATTATAGTCATATTGATTTATAAGCGCAACTTTTTTGACCAAATTGTGCAGCCCAACAAACAAGCTTTAAAATGCATTTTAAATCACAGTTGCATTTTTAATCAGGGGGGAAAAAAATAAATTGGATTTTTTCCTCAAAATTGTTCAGCCCTAGTACTAATAGAACTAATAGCTGATAATGATTTGTAGCATTCAATTCAGTCTGAAAAACACTTTGTAACACATCATGTACTGCGGTGAGGAGAAATGATCCCATCAGACTCAGTTTCATTTACTTGTAATAAAATATGCAAAATAAGTTCTGCTGCACACATTCGCAGAGCTGTTAGCTAATATTATTAACAATAATATTATATACTAATTAGTATAATTATAATGTGAGGTAAGTGTTATACAGCTATAAGGTGATGTGGAAAGGGGAATGTGTTGTACCATTAGATGGTGCTCTCATCCCACAGTTACATTTGGCTTCATATTCACTTACAGTATATTCAGAATCAGGTATTAATGTTGTATATTACATTGAACACAAGCCTTTGCATCTAAACACTAACACTAGGATATTTCAGCTTGTTACTGTAATGTTGCATTGTGTGGTTGAGTATTTGCACTTTAAGTTAAATAAAGTGTGATACTGCATTGCAGCGTTGAAGGACTGTACATATGCTGACTAGCAGCAGTAACACCAAACACCTCGACTCATGATTTTGAAAGAAAGAAACAGACTAAAGATCGCAGCGCCACCTAGTTTTACTGTAATCATAAGATATTCTCTCTAAATGTGTGACTTAGAGCCATGCATCCATCATGAAATACAGTTAACACATTGTACTTCTATAATGTATGCATTATTAAATTAATGCAGAATATTATGGAAATTTACAGTTATGCAAGACTTGATTTTATCCATCAGAAATTGATTGGATGGTGAAAAGTGGGTGTTAACAGAAGCAAGACAGAGGTGGTTTATGTGTTGCATTGCAATAATATTTACCAATAAATCATGCACAATAAGACCACAAATGTGTATTCAGAAAATAAATGCATTAACGGGATAATTTCTCTATCATTTCTTCATTGTGTAATTTAGTAGTTGACAAAGTGTTTATTGTCAAACTCATGCAGTAGCCTATATTTTGTTATACTGCCCGAGTCATGAACTTAACATCATATTTAATATATTCCCCACATTAATTTGCAGTAAGTGAGTTATGAATCATAAATCATGCCATTGCCTGCATACAGATAGTATTTATGGGTTTTGTGACTCTGGGCTGTTTATGGGTATCAGAGATGTGCTTTTCATCTAATCGTCCTAATTTACCATCTATACAGTTTGCTTAATCTCTATAATTTATCATCAGGCTAATTAAAGCTTAAGTAAGTCGTACATTCTAGCAGAATGGCTTTTCTAAAGCAAATAGGAAAGAAATCACCCGTGTGGTGGAGAATATAAACTAGGCAGGTGTTACAGGACGGCAGACCCCTGTGGAGTAAGTAATAACTCTGAGATTAAAGTCTGTGTGTTTTAGCCCCAGATTTGATGGGGTGTTTGTGTATGTATTTGTGCATTAAAGAGAGAGGAGGGCATGAAATATACAGCCGTTCAGGAGAAAGGGAAAAAAAAACAGAGAAATGGGGGCTGATATGTGAACCGCACATGAGGAGGGGTGTAATCACGCTGAACTGTCCCGGTGTGAGAGAGGAAAGTGGGTGTTTTTTTTTTGCATTTTGTTCCTGTGGAGTGAAACCGTCACCTTGAGCTCAGGACGTCCCGCGTCATTTCTCTCGCCCGTAGAGGTGTTTGCCTTTAAAGTCTACATGAAATAAAAATTTCAAAAGCTTATTTGCTTTCTAAATACAGATTTCTGGTCCTATTGTGGACGATTCAGTGCACGTAGATTTAAAATATTTTTTATTTGAAATCTTTCACTAATATGTATTAACTTGTTTCACCTCTGAAACAACTTTCCTGTATGTGATACAGTGTTAGTTTAGCATTGTTGATATACTCTTAGTTTTTGTTAATGTTTTGAATTAGATTGTCTTTTTTCACTTTAATTTGACTTAAGTGTAAGTAATGTTTGTTTTGTCATTTTTAATGTTTTTAAATATGTCTATATATCATTTACTAATTGTATTTATTAGTTTTAGTTATTTTTAATGTAAAATAAAGTGTTATTTTAGTATCATTGATTATATTATTATAGTTTTTCTTCACTTAAATTTTAGTTTGTTTGTGTT
>NW_015551075.1:943114-961479 GCF_001515605.1 Sinocyclocheilus anshuiensis | reverse complement strand
GGCAAAGGAGAAGTGCTCACTAACACAGATTTAGACAGATTTGTGAACAATATTTGAGAGAAATAGGTCTTTTGTGTACATAGAAAAAGTCTTAGATCTTTGAGTTCAGCTCATGAAAAATGGGGGCAAAAACAAAAGTGTTGCGTTTATAATTTTGTTCAGTGTATATAATATAATGTTATTTATATATTTCTATAGATTTCTTATATTATATTATAGGTTTAGTAATTTTAGTTTGAATAGCTTTAGAAACTAGCTGAATTTTTTTTTATTACAGTTATATTTATTTTACTTAAAGTAACATTTTTATTTAAATATTGTCTTAGTTTTTATTTAATGATAATAATCCTCATTTCATAATTTTATAATAGCTATTTAGATATTGTTTTAGGTTAATATTATGATAATTTTAGGTAGATATTATGATTAAAGTAAAATGGACATTGACTTTGTTAAATGCTGTCAACAAAAACAAATGAAAGAACTGCGACTAGATGAAAATGACAGGTGTGTGTGTGTGTGTGTGTGTGTTTGAAGGACGGACAAGCATTGAATATTTGCATGCTTTTATTGACTGTACATCACTGTGACACTAAGTGCTAACAAGACTGAATGGTTTGAATCCAGCGGATTGAACTTTATTGCCTATCTGTTGGTGTGTCTGATTGAGGCGCTCCGATAGCATTTAATCCCGCAGTAACACTCCATGCCTCACTGTCTTCCCTTAAGGTCAAACCATGCCGCTTGTAAATCAACAAGTTTTTAGATGATTCCAACAAACATTTGGACTTAATGAACTGTGCCGTCTGGTTGGAATGGCTCTCATATTTCCGGCTGCAGTATGAAAAGCATCTCATAGACGCAGCTGTTAGTAGTGTATATGCCTAACCATACATGAAATGAGTCTCTCACAAATACAGCTGTTTTGGTGAATTAAAAATGTGTGTATCTGTTTTTTTTTTAATCCGTTTTATTTATTGATTGATTGAAAGTACCCTCTTATGCCTACCAAGGCTGCATTTGTTTGATCAAAAATACTGTAGAAACAGTAATATTGTGAAATATTATTACAATTTAAAATAACTGCTTTCTATGTGAATATATTGTAAAATGTAATTTATTAAGCTGAATTTTCGGCATCATTACTCCAGTCTTCATTTATTATTATTATAAATGTTGAAAACAGTTTACATTTACATTTAGACATTTAGCAGATGCTTTTATCCAGAGCGACTTACAAATGAGGACAATTAAAAGCAATAAAAATCAACAAAAGAGCAATGATATGCAAGTGCTATAACAAGTCAGTTAGCTTAATGCAGTACACGTAGCAAGTTTTTTTTTTTTCGTATAATAAATAATAAGAAAACAGAATAGAGCAAGCGAGTGTTGGAGGCCTTATTTGCTTTTAATTGTATAATAAATAAAAAGAAAACAAAGATAGAATACAAAAAGATTAGAGAAGCAAGTGTTCGTTTTTTTTTTTAGCAAGAAATGTCTGTTAGACAAGCTGAGATGCGAGCAGCTATCGTCGGATCATCAGGATGGAATGAGAGGTAGAGTTGAGTGTCATCAGCATAGCAGTGATATGAAAAGCCATGTTTCTGAATGACAGAACCAAGTGATGCCATGTAGACCGAGAAGAGAAGTGGTCAAAGAACTGAGCCCTGAGGCACCCCAGTAGTTGGATGTTGCGACTTAGACACCTCACCTCTCCAAGATATCTTGAAGGACCTATCTGATAGGTAAGACTCAAACCACTGGAGTGCAGTTCCTGAGATGCCCTTTGCCAATAGGGTTGGCAGGAGGATCTGGTGGTTGACCGTGTCAAAAGCAGCGGACAGATCCAACAGTTGTGCTGCCTCATAGTTTTGTGGAAACAGTGATATATATATTTTTCAGGATTCTTTGATGAATTGAAAGTTCAAAAGAACAGCATGTATTTGAAATAAAAATCTTTTTTTGATGTTATAAATGTATCAATGTCTTTACTGTCACTTTTGACATTAAGCATCCTTGCTGAATAAGTGTTGATTTAAAAAAATACAAAAATAAAATAAATTATATATATATATATATATATATATATATATATATACACACACAAAGTCCAATAAATGACAGCAGAAATCTCAATTTGTCTCCGTCTTTCCACATTTTAGCAGTATTATATGACTGAGGGTTTGTCATTGGAAAAAAATGAAAGCAATCATAAAAGTTTTCTCTTCATCTACAGTAACAAAAGAATCTGAGGAATCCCCTTCGGCATAATCCTGTGTTTCTTAAAATCCTTTTTACTTCACCTTTTACACCAGAGGATTGTGAACTGGGATCGGCAGATAAATAGATGAGATGAAGAGATGAGAAGATTTATTTATTTTTTATTTTTTTAAATCCTGCAAAGGACTGATGCACTTTCCGACTGAAACCTTGAGCAATTTGGGGACAAAACAATGATTTGAGATCTTGGATGGTCCCAGATGTTGCTAAGATTCAGCCTGAAGGCCTGAGAAAGATGTTCTCCAGAACTGATGAAAGTAAAAGATCTGTGATTGCTTGAGTAGGACTCTAAATAGAAGTAGTCTTGTTTATATTGGAGATGGTCTGACTGGTTCAGACTCATTAATAACAAAACATTAACATTTTGAAGTATACTGTACATTAGAAGCTCTGAGAATGTGCTGTCATCTTACCATCTTGTTTTTTATTTAAAGCGACTCCTTACGATTTCCCAACACAGTCCTGTCATGTTGAAAAATGTGTATGTAATACTCCTGTTCTGCGTAGATGCATTATTAATAAATGTTGAAGACAGGCTTATTAGAACAGAGCAGACAGTGAAATATTGAACAAGCAGTGCAGGAATAGGCTGTGATTGTGAGATGTTTGCACCCATGATATCAATATTTAATGGGTTTTCTTGTGTTAAAAATTCAGACTCGAAACACAGATTTCATGTAAACCAGTAAATCAGACTGCCTGGCCACTGTCATTTATAGTTTGTCTTCAAAACCGGCACATTTGTAAGGCCTTTTTATGCAAAGGGCCTCATTTGTGAATGTAAACAGAATGTGAATCTGTGCATAAACTGAAATACAATTTAAGTACAAATGCATTTACAGAAATAAACGTAACAATTTATGTAAAAATGAACAGTTAATGCAGAAATCTGTTCTACTCATGTCTTATGAGGCTCACTGTGTGAATTAATATGTAGTGTTTGTTTTTATCACAAGCAGGAAGTAAATTCATTCATACATAATTTGCTGAATGCAGTTCAGTGTGATAGTTTACATACTAATGGATTTCCGAAAGAGATGCACAGAAATTGGTTCTGCTTGCGTTTCAACAGTTTGCGCACAAATGGGTTTATTACAAATGTGTTCCACTCATGTTTCTTGTGGCCCAAATTGAGAACTTAAATTGTTGGCTACACTGTAAAAAAGAAATTTTCAAGGTTGTAAATAAAGATTATTGGAGTAGGTTTTACAAGAAAAAACTATTTCAGTCTTTCTAACATCAAAATTTCATGTGTAATTCATTGTCATTTTTTTAAATTATTTTTTTGTAATTATTTGTGAAATGTACTAGCAATTTCTGAGTGAGAAATGTAAATCGTTTAAAAAAGGTGTCTTTACACAGGCGAGTTAAGGCTGCTTTGTGCCTGCCCAAAATTCAGTGTAAAGATGCAATGCCACATAAACTAAATTGCCCAGACAGTAAATTATGCCTTCTCAGAATCACCTCAGCCCTAGTATCAAAGTATACTGTTGTAATTGTTGTGTAAATGCATTTATGCCACCTCTGAGCAGCATTAAACGGTGTGTAAGACACCAAAATACCGCTTCAGAAGCACTTCTGTGCCACCTTTGCAGTGTAAATTTGGCTAAAGTAAATATTACACCAATTTTGCAGTGCTTTCGTAAATATTTGCATTCAGTTTCAAAGTTTGCGTATGGATTTACCCATTAATTTGTTTCATTAATGCGGCCCAAAGAGTGATTTTGTGTTTGTTGGCTGGATCAGCATAAATCTAAAACTCACAAGTGAACCATTGCACTGTACTTTTTGTGTACAAATGGGTGTAAAAGCAATTAACAGCAATTTGTTAAGATCACATTTCATGAGGCTCACTGAAAAAGTGTCATCTAGAAATTGATCAGATACAAAGAAATGGCAAGTATAACACATTGAATTAAACGTGAAATTTTAGATCAGAAAAACTGAAATAGTATAGTACTAGTAATTTTTATTTAAAAACTTTGAAAAATAATAATTTACGGTGTCTGAAAAGTAGAGTTTGTTAGCTATGCATGGACTGCAAAACAAGCTCTCTTCTTCCTCTAAGAAATCACGTCTAGAATAATGATTTGTTCAGAATTTAAATTTGAATCTAAATGATATTAGTTTCAACATACTTTTGCAGAGTATTTACTGCCACATTCTTGTTAATCAGCTAACCTTCAAACCTATTATGTAATACTTATAATTAGCCACTAATTGGCTAGTTGTCATTGCTTTACACGTCTGCAACTATCATCTGAAAGAAGTTACTGGAATTCAAAAATAGACATGCATAGATTATAATAACAGTCAATTAAGAAGCATGCATGATGCATCTTTTCCATTGTAAATAGCCAGAATATATTTGCAAATGAACAGAAAAAATCAATGAAGTATGTTATTTTATAAAACACATGTATCTTTTTAAGCACACATATGCTCTGTGTTTATAGCTCTTAAATGACAGTCTGAATTGCTAAAAATCCAGTTTCATGTTGAGGCATGTTTGGCTTCCCTGCACGTTTTTTGGTTCTTAAGACCTAGAAATTCACTGTATTGTGCTGTAATGGTGTAATTTGAGCTCCAAACGCAAATCTGCATAATCCACATAATCTTATTTAATTACTGTCTTTCCTTTCTAATTTTGTTACAGGAGGACTAGATCTTATCCTCATGCCTGGTTTGGGATTTGATAAGAAGGGGAATCGGCTTGGCAGAGGAAAGGGTTTCTACGACACGTATTTGGAGCGCTGTAGGACGCACCCGAAGGGAAAGCCCTACACCATCGCCTTGGCTTTCAAAGAGCAGCTGTGTGCTGAAGTCCCAGTGGGTGAACATGATATTCTTATTGATGAAGTCCTCTATGAAGACGAGGAATGAGCTGCACCAGTCAGACCTTGATTTCAACGCTGCTGAGAGTCATTTGAATTCAAATGATTCCTGCGACATTGATCTCGTTTCTGAATGAAATGCATTAAATCTCCTTGGATGCAATCCATATTCTCAACTCAAATAATGTCCGGAGACTCCTTTCAGAGAAGAGTTTCTGTATCAGCATAAGAATCACCAAACGCTCACTACCAAAAGGCTAAATATTGTATGCAGTCTATCCTGACTTTAAAGGAACAGTTCACTCAAAAATGAAACTTGGTCTTTATTTTGTCACTCGTGTTGTTTTAAATCTGTATGCCGTTATATTATTATGTTTGGTTACAGTTTTTTAAATCTTTCAAAGTCAAACTATTAGCCTATTACTACTATTTTAGTTTTGATGGAAGGTAAGATTATCAGTACTAACTTTAATTTCAGTCTATTCCTCAGTCAGGCATCAGAAGACTTCAAATGTACTGTCAAATGGACTTCTTGTATCGTAATTTTATGTTGTTTTCATTGTCTTTTTAAAAATTTTTTTTTTATCTGTGTTCCACAGAAACATGACAGCATACAAGATGTAAACTACATGAGGGTGAATAAGTAATGACAGAATTTGCAATTTTGGCAAACAACTGCATTAAAATGATCTTCTGTACCTGATTCGTACTTGATTTCCTTTGTATGTTTCTGAAACTCTTCAACTTGAAATATTATATTATAGGCCTATCCTCAAATTTAAACACTATTATCGACTATATGTATATATGTGTATATGTATATATATATATATGTGTGTGTGTGTGTGCGCGCGCGCGTGCGTGCGTGCATGCGTTTGTGTGTGTGTAAACAAAAAAGGTGCCTTTTGAATTTATACTTTTATAATATATTTCTATACATATATATATATATATATATATATCTTTAGCAAGGACAAAGACATTATAATGTTACAAAAGATCTCTATTTCAAATAAATGCTGTTCTTTGGAACTTTCTATTCATCAAAGAATCCCGGGGGGAAAAGTATCACTGTTTCCACAAAAATATTAAGCAGCATAACTGTTGTCAACATTGTTATTATACGATCCATTGTCTACCCTGCTTTAAAGGTATTGACGACTGACATCTGACCATTAACAACTGAAAAAGCAACTGCACTGCATTACTGTATACTAGACTTTTAAATTGATGTCTTTGCTCTATTCGTATTTGCATTTGGATAAAATTAGTTAGAAATGCCATTTGACATCCTCCATTGCCTCATTAAGTGGCAGAAGCTCTGAGACTTACCCCAGTGCTCTTTATTGACAAACAGCATGTGAATTAAGACGGGCATAATGAGCAGTCTGTCATAGGCTCTGCCACAATGACTCTCTATTGGCCTCCTGCTTTCTCCATATATCTCTGTGTTGACCTAATTGCAGTGAACTTCTCTTGAGATGATGTCTTATCTTGTCCTGAAATTCTACATTTCACGTTTGTTTGTTTTTCTTCTTTAGTGATAGTTGTTTCCATTTAATATAGTCATATTTGTGTAAAGATTCTTCAAAATATCTATTTTTTTTCTGTTCCACGGAAAGGAATAACAGCATACAGGTTTAAAACGACATGAGAGTGAGTAAATAATGGCAGAATTTCTTGTGTATTTTTGCAACTTTCGAGCCCCCTACAGTTAACTAATTGGATTTCACTGTCGTTAATATCTCACTGTCGTAATTACACTGGATAGCTGTACCAAAAATCTTGCACCACTCACATTTAATTAACATATTTCAAATCAGCATCAAAATCTGACATGAACTGCCCCATGAATGTTGCTTCTTATGTAACAAATAGCACTAAAAAACTGCATTGACAATGAGGTAACACTTTATTTTAAGTGTCCTTGTTACATGTACTTACTATTATAATGACAATTAATTATGCATTATTACATGCAAGTAAGCCTAAGCCAAACCCTAACCATATAGTAAGTGCATGTAGTTAATTAATATTACTCAGTACTTAAATATATTATTACACTGTAACAAGGACACCTTACAATAAAGTGTAACCCTTTCTTCCATTCATAGTAATAAAATAAGCACACCATCTTGGTAGTGTTGGGGAAAGTTACTTTTAAAAGTAATGCATTACAATATAGAACCTTTTGTGAAACAGAATAGTTCTTCAGATGTTAAAGGTTCTTAACGGAACCATTTAGACAAAAAGGTTCTTCTATGGCATCGTGAAGCTCCTTTATTTTTAAGAGTGTATCCATCCATCCAACATTGTCTATTATTATATACACAAATAGATCCATCCATCCATTGTTCTATCTATCATTGTATATAGAGATCTATCTCTCCATCCATCCATCCATCCATCCATCCATCCATTTACACTGTAACAAGGACACCTTACAATAAAGTGTAACCCTTTCTTCCATTCATAGTAATAAAATAAGCACACCATCTTGGTAGTGTTGGGGAAAGTTACTTTTAAAAGTAATGCATTACAATATTGCGTTACTCCCTAAAAGAGTAACTAATTGCGTTACTTATTTGCTTTTTATGGACAGTTATGTTAGTTTTGTGTTACTTTTTCCTCATCTGGGCTGGACTTGCTCGTTTGTTTTCAATATAAAAAGTTCTACTTTTGGCATGAAAGTGAAATGAATAAGCCTTAGGCTGAAGGAATGAAATTAAGAATTTTTGTGTTAACGTTTAATTATTGCAGGTTTGCATCATATTCTGAATTTGCTTTTCACTGTTTTTATTCATTTTGAGGAATACTGAATCTGTTTTTGTGCAAGTGAGATGAGTAAGAACTACAGTAAGCATCAAGTTTACACAGCGCACACAACATCTCTGCACTTACTCCTGATTTCTGTCAGTCAATAAATGGGAAAAAGTAACTTTTTTTTTTTTTTTAAAAGGAACTCAGATATTTTCTTGTAAATTAAAAAGTAATGCGTTACTTTTCTAGTTATTACAAGTAATCGGATTACACAACTTGCGTTACTTGTAATCAGTTACCCCCAAAACAGCGTCTTGGTATATATCTAAAGTCTTTGGCTGCGGGAAAGAAACAGAAGCCGTTCGCCTCATAAGTCAGAGTACCATCAGAATGATTTTGAATCTGATATTTATGGGCAAAAAAATAAACATATATACAGTTGCATTAAGTTTATCGGAATACAATTTTGCCTTGTGGCATTTCATTCATTATTTTGATTGTGCTTCTATGAAAATATATTCAGGAGACTTATGCCTCTAAGCTCTGAGATGGAGAATGAGGTGGAAAGCAAAAGCTTCCACACCTGTACTGAGGGAAGATGAGAGGTTATAATTGCTATGAGACAACAGTAATGTAGATGAGCTCTTCTTAGTCTAATCAATACAGTGAAATCAGACGCAGCAGTAAAGAACAAAACACAAGATAAATGCAGTTCCACAGAGCAGTTCTGCACGACGACTTACAAGAACAAGTATTATTGTGCCTGATTTTGTCCTTTTCAGATGATGAAAGAGGCAGAAATAGGAGAAAATCAGGGGGTACACTTACATAAATGACTCTTGTTCTGTTCTCGGTGAATTCATAAAACAGAGCTAAGTGCAGACTGATGCTGCTTTCTGTAAAACATTATTTATTAAATCAAGCACTGATTTTTTTGCTTTTCAAAAACTCAATTTTCTGTCTGCTTCTTTGTCCATTGTATGCTGCCGCCCTAAAAGACATGGGCCAAAGAATCACTACCATTAAAAAGTTTGCATTAACTTTATCAAAAGTGACTGTAAAGTAATTTATAATGTTACAGAAAAAATCTATTTCAAATAAATGCTGTTCATCAAACAATCCAAAGGATCATGTGACATTGAAGACTGGAATAATGATCCTGAAAATTCAGCTTTGCATCACAGAAATTAATTAAGTTTTAAAGCATATTAAAATAGAAAACGGTTATATTAAATTGTAATATTACCGTATTTCACAATTTTACTGTATTTTTGCATTAAGAAGAGTCAGTAAGAGTGAATTATTGTACATTCATATTATAAATGAGGTCTCAAGTTCGTCAATGCAAAAAAAGCATCTGAATTCAATGTTGGCCTTATGGCTAACTGGTCAGGAAGGGACGAAAATTGCTAAACTATTCGGGTGAACGTTTGCGTAATACTTTCTTATTCTGAATGTCTGGCTTTTGCGGAGAAATCCCAATAGACGTGATGATTAAAATAAAGCTGCTCTTTGCCCACTATTTGAGGACGCTTTCATTACACAGCAGAAGGTTTCCTCACCCAGCTCTGTGTTTATCTTCTCAAACTGCCTCCTGCTTAATCAAAAACAGTAGGTTCCAAGGATTAATTGGAGCGGAAAAAATCAAAGGGAATGCCAGCTCACATTATGGCCGCTCATTAAAAGAAATTAATAAGGTGAAATAAAGATGCTTGCTGGATTAGATTCATGCTTTGACAGGTGAAGCCCGATGATGCAGAAGATACTGAGCAACCAGAAGTTCACATCTGGAGTTTCAGCCACACAGTAATAGCATAAAATATATACAGATAGATCCATCCAACGTATCTATCACAGATAGGTCTATCTATCCATCCATTCCTTCATCCAATGTTCTGTTTCTCAATATATATGCAGATAGAGCTTCCATCAGTCTCTTGAAAATAAAGGTGCTTCAAAAGGTTCTTCAAGCGATGCCATAGAAGAACCATTTTTGGTTCCACAAAGAACCATTCAGTCAAAGGTTCTTTAAAGAACTATCTCTTTCTTACCTTTTTATAATCTGAAGAACCTTCTTTCGCTACAAAGAACCTTTTGTGAAACAGAAAGGTTCTTCAGATGTTAAAGGTTCTTTAGACAAAAAGGTTCTTCTATGGCATCGTGAAGCTCCTTTATTTTTAAGAGTGTATCCATCCATCCAACATTGTCTATTATTATATACACAAATAGATCCATCCATCCATTGTTCTATCTATCATTGTATATAGAGATCTATCTATCCATCCATCCATCCATCCATCCATCCATCCATCCATCCATCCATCCATCCATCCATCCATCCATCCATCCATCCAAAACCTTAATGCCACAGAAATTATGAAGTATTAAAAGTAGGCTGCATGTGGCCTTTACAACTTTTTAAACTTCAAGGCTTTTTGAACTTTTCAGGCTAGGCTGGCTTTGTCAAACCAACATCAAAGTTGGTCTTGAATTTTTCTGTGATTTTTATCTGACAAATGTTTTGGCAGGATGTCTGTAATTTGTCTCCAAGGTTAGGTTGGTCATAACAGTAAGGGGTCAAAAAGGCTTTGATTTTTGTGCACTAACAAAACATTTACTGCGTTACCACCACTGTTACTAAACTCTTACAAGATTCACATTTGTTTCAGGTTTCTGCAGAACTCTAAATAAACTAATTAAAGAAAAACAATGGTCCCCATCCTAAAACAACAACAAAGGTTGAAATCATGTTTTGTTGGAAACTAATGATTGATAGACCTGTCTTGGTCTTTGACCAACGTTTATCAAATAATTCTCCTTCATGAATGTTTCATTCGCTGTTAATGGAAAATGCTGTGAACAGTGGTGAGAGAAATAAATCAGAATGTCATCAGTGAAACTGGACCGAGATTCATGAAGGAACAAGGGTTGAGCTCATTGACAACCTGAGGCATGATGTTTGAGGGATGATGTGTAAAATGAGTTCTCTGTTTGTCTTTAAATTAGATAGATGCCAATATAAACAGTTCATGCATTGAAACAAGACCACAAATGCTTCGACACGCTACAACGAAGACACATTTTGAAAACACTGAATCTTCTGTCACAACTTTTAACAACTTCAGATGATCACTGCATTGTATTTGAGTCTTGTGTACTTTTGGTATTTTGAATTTCAGGAAGTGGAATGAAATGAACCTATTTGCTGTATGTTTTAATAATTCTTAATTTTAATAGTTACATTTTTAGTATGAATTGCCCACATTATTATACACAGTATAACTGTTACTTATAGAAACATTAGATAATATTAATATTTTTAATTATATTTACTAAATTATCTAAGAAGCATAATCCTGTAGTACACACAAAGTGTGTATTTAGTAAATAATTTTACACACAAGGGGCCTTTATAAGTAAAATAAAATGGCAGCATATTTTTAAAATTACATCACATTATGAGGAAAACCCAGTGCTATTTTAGTATTAATATATTTATATACTATTACAGTATTTATTAGCATTTTGAATTAGCTTTAGTAATTTTGTTATGTGCTTTTGTCTTTTTTATTAGCTTTTATTTATTTATTTTTTCTGGTTGGTTGATAGGTTTTAAATATTTCTGCTTAGCTATAATTTATTGGTATTTAGTTTTTAGTTTATTAATTTGAGTACTTATTTACTGTCTTTTCTTTTCTTTTTTAAGTAGTTGCCAGGGCAAAATTGTTTATAAAATTAAAAAATTTTAATTTCATTCATTCCTTAATTTTTTCTATTTATTTTCCCATTTTTGTTTATTTAAATGTATTTTAGCTTTTTTTTTTCAATTAATGAAAGCATTTTCTGTTTAGTTTAGGTTTACAATACAAGGAAGACAAATGTGGATGCTCTACACTATGTCCTGTATGAAGTTTTAAAGCAAATACAAACTTTTATGATTTCTACACAATGGCCATACATTAAAAACTATTCTAATCTTTGTTCTAACACCTAAATCCTGACATGAATTATACATGTAGTCATAGATTCTATTTGAGCACTGAATATTCATGGCCCATCTCAAATCAAATTAACAGCACATCACTTCACAGCTTTCTGGGCATGAATGGCAATCATATGAGACTAAGAGGAGGAACAGTTTCAGAGTCCTTTGAAGAATTAAAGGCTTGCATCTAGTACACATTCATGCTTTAATGGCTTGGCAAATGGATCCTGCACACTGTGGCTCTACAGAAGCTCAGAAACTGATTCCTCTGTGCCAGAGGATGAGGGCAGCACACAACAGCTTACATAGCACTTAGCATGAGGCCTTCATGGGCAGAAATCACACCGTCTCAGGCTGGCATCCACTGGAGTCTGTCTTGGCAGGACAGCAGGACAGTGATCCAGCCTCTCCACAAGAGCAGAGACGAGAGGAAAAGGGAACAGCTGCAGATGGCCCATTATTTTATTAGTTTGAAGCTAAATTTAACTTGCAAGTCCAACGAATTGGTGTTTCTTCTGTAAAGCCGTTTTGACAATTGGTGTGATTTCATGGTCCAAACTTGAGTTTGATTCCAGCTTTCTCCATCTGGCCAAAATTTAAAGGTTGGTTTAAAAATACATTGAAATTTAAAGTTGACCAGGTCTCACTGGAAGAAGAGATATCAATATCTCAATGTGATTTCCTGGCTAAATAAAGGAATAATAATAATAATAATAATAATAAAAGTACTACATTCAAAACCTTTTTAAAGTAGTTAACTACACTAAAGATATTTTTAAATAGCAATAAACTTTTAAATATAGGTGTAAGAGCCATTTTTGTCTTTACTTTGAATTATGTACGTATATGCCCAGTAGGGGTCACTCTTGGGTGATTGTTCACAGAATATAGGTGGGAACCTTCCTTCAGGTAACAGATGTTGCTGGAGGGAAGGTGCACACAGTTTTTTGACCGCTACGCTAGGCTGTTTGTACCATGCTATGCAAGTCGTTGTAAAGGTGAAGGATAGGTGGATATGTTGACTGTTTGTTTGGATTCTTGCCTACATGGAAATGAAGACCAGTAATATTAAAAGAAATCTACAACAGTGAACAATTTAACATCTTGTGTGGACATTCCAGTTAATAGTAATTCAAGCGTGCGCGTCCATTTACAAGCACCGTCCAGCATCCCTCAGCTGCTTAAAGTATTAGACTTGGCCGCTTACAATAGGTTATATGATAAATTATGACTGACAGAAAGATCATGTGATCATATGTTATGATTGATAGGGCCTACAACATTCTGCATTTTTAAAATTTATTTAATGAATTTAAATTGCATTTTATTTCTACAAAGCCATAAACTTAGAAGGCCACACTGAGTGCATGGCTGTCAACACTCCCATTTTTCCCGGGAGTCTCCTGTATTTCACACCCATCTCCCGCCCCCCTCCCTTATTTCCCCTGGGAAACTCACGTAATTTGTATGGTATCGAGTCAATTCAATTCCACATATATTCGCAAAATTATTGAAATTGAAGTATTGCAAAAGAAAAAGTTTTGCAAACGAAAATAAAAGTATTGAGAAAAAATAAATGTGCTTTTTGCAAACAAAAATAAAGAATTGCAAAAGAAAATGAAGTATTATATATACACAAAGGCTATAGCATTAAAATTATATACATATGGATATTGTATGTATACTCTCACACTTTAACTGCTTCTATTCTTGAACACTTGATGATTATCTAATCAAAATAAAAGCGCAGCGCTGTGTGTAGGACAACTCACCGGTATCACACACACTCCGGACGCGTCGCGTTCAACTCGAGCAGCGGTCTAAAACAGTTTATTTAATCACCAAACGGACACAAGTTTACTTCAAGAATGAACAGTTTGGCATGGATGAGTTTGAAGTTTGGTGTTTAAAAAAACGGAGCAAACGGAAAGAGAAAGCGCGACCTATATTATAGCTCTATAAATGAAGCACACAGACTTTAGAGCCACAGAAAGACAAACGTTTTGCTGAAAATGCACAATACACAATTCATTATGTACATTAACAATGATTTGGGACCAATATAATGTAATTTAACTATGTGATATGTGAATGGCGCTCTGTGGCGCGGCAGGATTTTCTGTTGGCTGCATTTAAATCCGCGTTTCCCGCTCTCTGCTCTGTGCAGCGCTCAGCATCACGTATATTTTTAAATAGCAATAAACTTTTAAATATAGGGGTAAGAGCCATTTTTGTCTTTACTTTGAATTATGTACGTATATGCCCAGTAGGGGTCACTCTTGGGTGATTGTTCACAGAATATAGGTGGGAACCTTCCTTCAGGTAACAGATGTTGCTGGAGGGAAGGTGCACACAGTTTTTTGACCGCTACGCTAGGCTGTTTGTACCATGCTATGCAAGTCGTTGTAAAGGTGAAGGATAGGTGGATATGTTGACTGTTTGTTTGGATTCTTGCCTACATGGAAATGAAGACCAATAACGGTAAAATAAATCTACAACAATGAGCATTTTTACATCTAGTGTGGACATTCCAGTTAATAGTAATCCAAGCGTGCGCGTCCATTTACAAGCACCGTCCAGCATCCCTCAGCTGCTTAAAGTATTAGACTTGGCCGCTTACAATAACAAAGAAGGTTAAACTGAGAGAATAAAAGCAAAGACACTTCGAATACAAGCGAAGACGGAGGCCTGGCAGAATGGAGTGGCACTGGAAGGAGTGAGGACCAAGGCAGAACCAGAGGGAAGGAGGATGCCGGTGGAGCCAAAGGGGTGGAGGGCTGCGGCACAGCTTGGAAGTATGTGGCAAAACCAGGGTGACAAGAGACCAAGGTGGAGCCGGAGGGATGAGGGAGCCTTAAGGCTACAACGAAGACACATTTTGAAAACACTGAATCTTCTGTCACAACTTTTAACAACTTCAGATGATCACTGCATTGTATTTGAGTCTTGTGTACTTTTGGTATTTTGAATTTCAGGAAGTGGAATGAAATGAACCTATTTGCTGTATGTTTTAATAATTCTTAATTTTGATAGTTAAATTTTTAGTATGAATTGCCCACATTATTATACACAGTATAACTGTTACTTATAGAAACATTAGATAATATTAATATTTTTAATTATATTTACTAAATTATCTAAGAAGCATAATCCTGTAGTACACACAAAGTGTGTATTTAGTAAATAATTTTACACACAAGGGGCCTTTATAAGTAAAATAAAATGGCAGCATATTTTTAAAATTACATCACATTATGAGGAAAACCCAGTGCTATTTTAGTATTAATATATTTATATACTATTACAGTATTTATTAGCATTTTGAATTAGCTTTAGTAATTTTGTTATGTGCTTTTGTCTTTTTTATTAGCTTTTATTTATTTATTTTTTCTGGTTGGTTGATAGGTTTTAAATATTTCTGCTTAGCTATAATTTATTGGTATTTAGTTTTTAGTTTATTAATTTGAGTACTTATTTACTGTCTTTTCTTTTCTTTTTTAAGTAGTTGCCAGGGCAAAATTGTTTATAAAATTAAAAAATTTTAATTTCATTCATTCCTTAATTTTTTCTATTTATTTTCCCATTTTTGTTTATTTAAATGTATTTTAGCTTTTTTTTTTCAATTAATGAAAGCATTTTCTGTTTAGTTTAGGTTTACAATACAAGGAAGACAAATGTGGATGCTCTACACTATGTCCTGTATGAAGTTTTAAAGCAAATACAAACTTTTATGATTTCTACACAATGGCCATACATTAAAAACTATTCTAATCTTTGTTCTAACACCTAAATCCTGACATGAATTATACATGTAGTCATAGATTCTATTTGAGCACTGAATATTCATGGCCCATCTCAAATCAAATTAACAGCACATCACTTCACAGCTTTCTGGGCATGAATGGCAATCATATGAGACTAAGAGGAGGAACAGTTTCAGAGTCCTTTGAAGAATTAAAGGCTTGCATCTAGTACACATTCATGCTTTAATGGCTTGGCAAATGGATATCGCTCACTGTGGCTCCACAGAAGCCCAGAAACTGATTCCTCTGTGCCAGAGGATGAGGGCGGCTCACAACAGCTTACATAGCACTCAGCGTGAGGCCTTCATGGGCAGAAATCACACCGTCTCAGGCTGGCATCCACTGGAGTCTGTCTTGGCAGGACAGCAGGACAGTGATCCAGCCTCTCCACAAGAGCAGAGACGAGAGGAAAAGGGAACAGCTGCAGATGGCCCATTATTTTATTAGTTTGAAGCTAAATTTAACTTGCAAGTCCAACGAATTGGTGTTTCTTCTGTAAAGCCGTTTTGACAATTGGTGTGATTTCATGGTCCAAACTTGAGTTTGATTCCAGCTTTCTCCATCTGGCCAAAATTTAAAGGTTGGTTTAAAAATACATTGAAATTTAAAGTTGACCAGGTCTCACTGGAAGAAGAGATATCAATATCTCAATGTGATTTCCTGGCTAAATAAAGGAATAATAATAATAATAATAATAATAAAAGTACTACATTCAAAACCTTTTTAAAGTAGTTAACTACACTAAAGATATTTTTAAATAGCAATAAACTTTTAAATATAGGTGTAAGAGCCATTTTTGTCTTTACTTTGAATTATGTACGTGTATGCCCAGTAGGGGTCACTCTTGGGTGATTGTTCACAGAATATAGGTGGGAACCTTCCTTCAGGTAACAGGTGTTGCGGGAGGGAAAGGTGCACACAGTTTTTTGACCGCTACGCTAGGCTGTTTGTACCATGCTATGCAAGTCGTTGTAAAGGTGAAGGATAGGTGGATATGTTGACCGTTTGTTTGGATTCTTGCCTACATGGAAATGAAGACCAATAACAGTAAAATAAATCTACAACAATGAGCATTTTTACATCTAGCGTGGACATTCCAGTTAATAGTAATCCAAGCGTGTGTGTCCATTTACAAGCACCGTCCAGCATCCCTCAGCTGCTTAAAGTATTAGACTTGGCCGCTTACAATAGGTTATATGATAAATTATGACTGACAGAAAGATCATGTGATCATATGTTATGATTGATAGGGCCTACAACATTCTGCATTTTTAAAATTTATTTAATGAATTTAAATTGCATTTTATTTCTACAAAGCCATAAACTTAGAAGGCCACACTGAGTGCATGGCTGTCAACACTCCCATTTTTCCCGGGAGTCTCCTGTATTTCACACCCATCTCCCGCCCCCCTCCCTTATTTCCCCTGGGAAACTCACGTAATTTGTATGGGATCGAGTCAATTCAATTCCACATATATTCGCAAAATTATTGAAATTGAAGTATTGCAAAAGAAAAAGTTTTGCAAACGAAAATAAAAGTATTGAGAAAAAATAAATGTGCTTTTTGCAAACAAAAATAAAGAATTGCAAAAGAAAATGAAGTATTGCGAGAAAAAAGAAGTTTTGCAAACTAAAATACATTTATTTTCTTTATAAATACTTCAATTCCTTTGCGAATATATGTGGCATTGAATTGACTCCATAGTATGGCCCAAACCTCGTTATATGAATAATCAAGTCAATATAATATAATATTATTATTCCAAAGTTGTATATTATTCCCTCCTCTGTTTCCTTATATTTTATAATTTAGGTATTAATGTTAATAATTGAGAACTAAAGTGAGCTGTCCATAAAGGGAAAACTGTTCACACACTTTGTCAGTACACTATTTTAAAATAGTGAATAAACCCCTCGATCTACAGTCTTTCCACTCAAGAGAGAGGAGAGAATACACACGTTTCGGTGTTTATGACTGAGGATAAATCTTCTCGTTTCGTTTCACGCTGCTCGTCGTGGAGGCAGGAAGCTCTGGGAGCGGGAGAGCGTCTGTTGGACAGAAACAGACAGCTCCGGAGGGACCTGCGAGTAATTCACAGGAAGAGCAATGAGAGGAAAAGGGAAGGTGTGCAAATTGGGTGGGTTTACTGCGCGAGGCACAGGAGCTGTTGACAGTCATCAAGCCTGTCTCAAAGGGCTGAGGGAAAACAACGATAAAAGTACTCAGCCCCCTGTGATCCAACCAGTACCGCCACTCCCTATACACAGAGTACGCAGTTTGCGTAAGGCACCAACTCCCGGGGGGCTTACTATCCCAGTTGCTCAAAAAAAAAAAAAAAAAAACTTTTTTTCTTTTTTTTACAAAATATTCTAAGAAATGCATTTTTACTGCATTTCCTTCTTTCTGTCAACAAAAAAACAGTATGACAAATTTTAGTTTCTTTTTTTTCTATCAAAACATTGGAATATAAAACAGTGGGCAGAGGATCATGAGCTCTTCAGAAGTGAGCAGTTACTCTGTCGATCTCCAGAAGATCATCCAGGATCTGAAACAAACGGAAAAGCTCATAAAAAGGAAGGAAGATAATTATGAGCATTTCTAGTAGCACTTGAAGGCAGCAGGGTAATGCTTTTTTAAGGTGTCCTTGTTACATGTACTTACTATTATAATAACAATAAATTATGCATAATTACATGCAAGTA
>NW_015551075.1:942436-942755 GCF_001515605.1 Sinocyclocheilus anshuiensis | reverse complement strand
AAAAACGTTCATTCTATATTTACTGTATATTAACATATGCATATACATGAATACAAATACAAATATAAACATGAATATATATATATATACATACATAATTAGGTTATAAAAAACGCATTTTACGGTGAAAGCAGCAGGCAGTAGGCTAAGCACACGTGACGCGCCATTCCCGCATCCGCCGAGAAGGGTATAACTGCAGCCTGGAGATCCAAAAGGGTCTGGCTGCAGCCTGGCGCTTGCACTCTCAGACTTGCATTCTCAGGCTTGCACTCTCAGACACTTGCACTTCCGCTAGCCACGTCACTTGCAGGCTTTATTA
>NW_015551075.1:939560-941928 GCF_001515605.1 Sinocyclocheilus anshuiensis | reverse complement strand
TCATGGGTTTTTTGCTCTGATTTATTTTTGGTTTTGTGCTGGTATTGGTATATTTTGCATGCTAGTGATAGGAATCAATCCCTTGACTTGATTGGTTATTGGTTTGTGACGTAGCAAACCAAGGGCTGTTTCAAGCCATATTTCTGAGAAGGGTATAACTGCAGCCTGGAGATATCCAAATGGAGGCGGGAACTCCAAAACGGGGTGGGAGCTCCAAAATAGGGCGTGGTTTCCTCCCATTGACAGACAGGCACATGACACGCATGCGCATTTTTTTCCCCCAATCCACTTCAGTGCAAACTCCGCCCCACAGCTGATTCTAAAGATTTTATTGGTTGTGTCAATTAAAGTGTTGATTTCCTACACTATGCTACAAAAATGCTAACCCTTAAACCTACCTCACACCTGACGCTAACCTTAACCAGTGAAATTGACCACGGCGGGATTAGTCATCAAGCCTGTCTCAAAGGGCTGAGGGAAAACAACGATAAAAGTACTCAGCCCCCTGTGATCCAACCAGTACCGCCACTCCCTATACACAGAGTACGCAGTTTGCGTAAGGCACCAACTCCCGGGGGGCTTACTATCCCAGTTGCTCAAAAAAATGAGATCGTGCTGTAACTCCCCAACCGGACCTCACCGGACAATGGCACCTTTTTAGTTACACCCAGGTTCACCACCCCCTCCTACCCTGCGAATTTTGATCCCCGGGACGCCCCCGTTGCTTAGAACAAAGCGATAGAGTAAAATCTTTCCCCTGGGCTGCGCTGGGTCGGCTGGCGGGAGAGCTCGTGGGTGATTCCCATTTATATAATTATGCAGAGGTTCAAACTCCAGTCCGAACACCACTGGCCACGAGCTTTGGGCTCTGCTCTCACGGAGAATATGTATTTATATAGCATATTTTATTTTAGATAAACTAGAAACAATGTTTAATTTATAAAGTTTTATTTTGAAATGTAAGTCAATAACAATTGGCTGAAGCCACAGCCAATGATGAAAGTCTTTGCACGAGGAGACCCCACCCCATTTTGGAGGTTCTGCCCACTTTTGGAGTTCACGCCCCATTTTGGAGATCTCCGGTCTGCAGTTATATCTATTTGGATCCGCCTGCCCTCACCTCATGTTTGCGACTGACTGCAAATGATCATAATGGACAACTATGCCTGGAAAAAAGACATCAGCAGTCTGGCACAGAGAAAAGAAAAAGTAAAAAAGCCCAAGATGAAGCCTGTGCATACCTTTCAGGTAGTTACGTTCATAATCCTGTGGAACTTTTTTGGCTGTTGACGTTATTTTTATTTGGCTGTTAACGTTAATTCATGTTTTAATTATCATATGATGAGCTCATTGACGACTTCGCCACCAGAAAAGGCAGGACTGTGCCTTTGAAAATTTTGAAATTTGGAATGCTCCAGCAGATCATTGTTGATTTTTGGAGTGTTTATTTACACTAAGTGCAATAGCCTGCCTTGTTGGCAGAAGCGATTTACACTAACCCTGCCCACCTACGTTTGATTGGGCTAGTCAACACAACAAAATATTAGACTTTCAGCAAACTACAGCTCCAATGGTGTAGATGATGCGTGTGCCGTGGATGTTTTGATGCGATCGACCAGAGTTCGAATCTGCCTTTTGCCAAACTTTTTTTCTCCCTTTTCAAATCTCGTATCGCATCGGAAAGGCATTTATTTAAAAAAAAAAAAATTAAGGAAATAATAGAAAAGTTGAAAAAGTATCGGGTAGGGTTTCACATCCCTTCACACTGTTTCTTTTTTTTCCTCAGCATTTAGACAGGCTCTTATAACCCCTCTACTTAAGAAACCCACCCTTAACCCATCTCTTTTAGAGAACTACAGACCTGTTTCCCTTCTTCCTTTCATTGCAAAAACACTTGAAAGAGCTGTGTTCAACCAAGTCTCTGCCTTTCTCACACAGAACAACCTCCTTGACAGCTACCAGTCTGGTTTCAGCAGTGGACATTCAACCGAGACTGCCTTGCTCTCAGTTGTTGAAGCCCTAAGACTGGCAAGAGCGGATTCCAAATCTTCAATACTTGTCTTGCTGGATCTGTCCGCTGCTTTTGACACAGTTAACCACCAGATCCTCCTGTCAACCCTATTGGCAAAGGGCATCTCAGGACATAAAATTCAAGGCATTGATGTTTGCCTACAAAACCACCACTGGCTCTGCAGCCCTTTACCTAAATTCATTACATCAGACTTATGTGCCTCTAGAAGCTTGTGTTCTGCAAGTGAACGTCACTTTATTGTGCCATCCCAAAGAAGCACAAAACCACTTTTACGGACTTTTAAATTAAATGTTCCCTCCTGGTGGAATGACCTGCCCAACTCAATCCGAGCAGCTG
>NW_015551075.1:926847-939033 GCF_001515605.1 Sinocyclocheilus anshuiensis | reverse complement strand
ATCTTTATTTGACCCTCTAACTCTAGCACTCTCTATTCTAATTCTATTCTTTAAAAAAAACTTGCCCCTTTTAGACTCACACTCTATTCATTTACTAACTGCTTGTTTTCTTTAAAAAAAAAAATACAAATGCAAAATACAATTAACAAAAGCAAAAAAGGGCTCTAACACTACCTTGCTATATTCTTTTTCTATTCTATCGGTTTTCTTTTTATTTATTATATAATAAAAAAAAAAACCTTGGTACGTGTTCTGGGTTAAGCTAACTGAGACTTGTTATAACACTTGCATATCATTGCTCTCTTGTTGATTTTGATTGCTTCCATTGTCCTCATTTGTAAGTTGCTTTGGATAAAAGCATCTCCTAAATGACTAAATGTAAATATAAAATGTCCTTATTTGGAGGTTTACAGCCACAGTCACTATACAGTATTCTCATATGAAAAAGTGAAAAAAAAAGAAAAAGATTTGACATGGTTAACAAATTTAATAATAAAAAAAGTCATTATCTTTAAGTCAAGGTTACTATAAACTATATTGTTGTATTTAAAAAAATAATAATAATTGTATTCCACTGGAAAAAATGACATCTTAAAGGTTTTGAAGGACATGATTAATAAATTATATATACAGTGTATATATACAGAAGGACAAGATTATATGGATCTCAAACTATGAAAAAGCATAATCTAATTCTGTGCTCCCCTGGAAAATAACATCTTACAGGTTCGGAAGGATATATATATATATATATATATATATATATATATATACACACATTTTTTTTCAGCTGATCTATTCTTTGACATTAAATGCATGGTAGCTGCAGTGTAAAGATCGGTCTGAAGGAAAATATAATGAGGGGAGATGGTGGACAGTCCAGTTGTAGGTTGTCAGATGGTCATTTGGCAGTCTGACAGCTTGTAGGAAGAAACGTTATTTGGGTCATTTTGACCTCATTGCTTCACTTCATTGTACACTTCATTGTATTCCTATACAGAGGAATCATTTTTATCTCCATATACATTTTATGAATATGAAAGTAGTATTTTAAACCTGAAAGTATAATGTTAGAAGAGACCTGTGAAGTCATATGGGTGGAAACGAACTAGCTTAGCCTAGCCCATCAGAAGTATAAACACAGCCGCATGTCTGCATGAAAAGCACAAGAGCGTGCAAAATGTTGGCTTATGCCACTTCCCTTCAGTCATTGAGATTTGACCTTCTCATGAAAGTAATTGCAGGAGTGATTTTCCCAGAACTGAGACGGGGAAAAAAAACTTGAATCTTTCATAATTACACTGGCGGTAATTAAAGTTATTGAGACACACAGCTCTGAGAATATACACCTCAGTGTATAAGTTTTAAGTTTTAAGTCGCTCATGCATTGATTAAAAAAACAGCAAAATATTGTGAATACTGTGACATTTAACTGTTAATAATAACAATATATTTTAAAATGTAATTTATTCCTGTGATGTATGGTAAAGCTGAATTTTCAGCATCATTACTCCAGTCTTCAGTGTCACGTGATCCTTCAGAAATCATTCTAATATGCTGATTTGATGCTCATGAAATTTCTTTTTTATGCTTCAGGTGCCATAGAAATTTAGAATACAAAAGATTTGAAAACTGTTTCCTACACTTTATGTCTCATCACCCTTGTTGACAAACACATACAGAAACACTCAAACAGGGTGTAAATATGGGATGGCAGGCGTAAAGCAGAGAGAGATGAGAGAAGGTGTGCTGCCAATGTTTTTATGCCACACAGAGCGGCGTCTCTGCTGTGCCATGTGGGCAGGAGGAGAGAAGCTTCACCAAACACACTGCACTTGTTTCTGTGGCTAAGCACCATGAATGACTGTGTGGGGCCGAACGTGTCTAAACAGCGTGTCGTGTCAGTGGCCTTCCTGCATGTGAAAGTGGAGTGTCTCCTGCTGGTCACCTTCAATATCATGTTTAATTTGTTGGAATAATGATAGTAAAATGGCTTTGTTGTAAATAATAACATTGAAATGACATTTCTACACTACACTTCAATATCCCTGGTGACAATACTGTGTTTAGTCTCTTAAACCCTCTAGCGACACCAACAGATATGTACATTTTAGCTAACTATTGAACCGATTGCTGAAGAAATGCACTTATTTTTTCAACATTTTGTCCCCGAATTTGAATAAATTTGTCTTCTGACCACTGTGGTCAAAATTTAAAGCCAAACCTGTTGAATCAATGCAATTTTGATGACAAAGATAACAGCCATTTCATGTATTGACGTTGAACTTAATTTTATGTATTTTTGTCACGTTGCCCTGAACGAACAAAAGTCCTTTGGCGCCATCTACTGGTCAAAACCTCAAAATGGTTTCATTTAGCTTAGCTTGAACCAAAAATTCTTCTTTCCTTCTGTTCCTGAGGGCTTGTGTAAAACTTAACTACAAAATACATCCACCATATTTAGCCAGTTTGTGCACCTTTTTTTCCGCTACTTTACTTAAAGTTCAGCAAATGATCTTCAAACCAAGCTTCATGAACTGGTGTTATTGGATTCATAATTTTCAAAACCATCTGACTTCTGACTTGATAGCAAGGATGCCAAACAAGAAGTCAGGCTATATCTTGGCAACACATTGGTTTATTGAAATGTACCTTAGTAAATATCATTGCCACGGTGTCCTTAATGATTGTGCAAAGTTTTAAACCAGTGCCACCTACTGGTCAAAAGTTAAGCAATAATGTATCTACTTCAGGCCTCACGTTTATTTTTTTTTTAATGGTCAAATTATCCTGTATTTATATTTCAATTAACATTTACTTCAAGTAATATTATGTTGAATATACTATATATATTTTGATATAATTATTTTGAGACATTTACTTTTTTAAATTACATTTGTGAAATAAAATTGAAGAACCATTTTTTGGTTCCCCAAAGAACCTTTCAGTGAATAGTTATTAAATAAAATAAAAATATATATTTTATAAGCTCCATAAAAATTAAATTAAAGATTTAAATTCATTAGAGAACATGTGTTGCACAGATATTTCTCTGATACTTTGGCCACATGCTGGCGTGGTCACTATAGATTTTCATATTAAGCTTAATGTCTCTGCCTTTCGAACGCTCGGTCCAAAGTAATGTTGAAGCAGCACTAACAGCCCAGACATTAAGCATCAGTCACAATCAACAGATGCCACATTCAATCAGGCAGAAGTGAGCAGTTGACTGACAGGCTGGCAAATGAAGCGAATCTGGACTAATTTTCCCAGACTCCCAACCATGAGCACAAACATGCATCGTCATATCAAAATATGATTCATGTTCTATGGATGGAGATTTTGTATTTTTCAGACCTCATTCTGAGAGTTGCATACGGATATAAATTTATAGTGTTTAATAATTATATATTATATAATGTTTAATGAGACACTTTCCAGTGTGAACAAATATATTCGGGCTCATTTTATGTCTACATAAATTACAAATCCTGAGAGGAAATCCATTTATTTGTAATATAATTACTTCTAGACTTGTTATTGTTACGTTAATTAGGCGACAAATGCAGTTGACCTATGTTTGCGGGGACAAATGAGCAGTCCTGTCTAACGTTCGTCCTTCCAGCTTCTCATCCTGTCCTTATCCTTATTTGCTTTTTCCGTCTTACCGAACTTAGAGAATCTGATGCCTTCAACTAAAAATCAACACTACTGTTTCAAGTATCACACACAGCAGGAGACATGTCACTTCATAATTGCATCCTCCTGATCAACTGCACCGTTTCTCCTTTTTCCTGTCTTTGTCTGTCTGCATTTCTCTTTTTTTCTCTGCTGCCTTCAACCAAAAGACTGCAAATGTATGAATCCATCCACCATCTTGGATGCATTGTTGCATTGCAATCCGTCAAAGATACAAGAATAGAAAAGGTTTTCTTAAAAAATGGCTTGAATCAGCCGTTACATTGCCTTAAAATGCAGTTTACGTTGGCAGCTCACTATGTTTTGGACCAGAGCCTGTATGTGTGTCTCATTTGTCTTAATTGGGATTTAATAAGGCTCACCTTAAGTCACAATACCCGCCAATACGGACTCTCATAAAATCTGTAATTTTCCTTCTTTGTAGTCGGCGTGTGTCCTGTAATTACTGCATATTTGTTTCAAACGTGGAGCACCACTACACTACTGTTTGAAAGAAAGGCTTCTGGCTGCTGTCCCACACCTAATCTGACTAAATTGACGTAAGTGTTTGAAATGAATAGTTAAAAATATCAGAATGTCAGATATAGTAAGTGTGCACGAACATGTGCATTCTGTTCAAGTGAAACATGAGCTTTATGGAATGCCACCATGGACTATTGTGCATGTAAATGTATCTTCCTTGCATTGTCACGTTGATCTAATCACTTATTTGCACTGGTTTAATGACTTATTTAGTTTTCACAGAGGAAACTGCAGGGGGTTTGGGAGTTACTGAAATGCTAATAATTAATTCAGTCCTAAAAATGTAAAATGAACATCTAACATTTTTTTTTTTTAAATGTTACTACTTGTTTCAGAACATTCAAAAGTAATGTTCCAACAATGTTAGCAAAATGATAAAACTGAATGTTCCCTTTAAAAAAAAAAAAAGTGACGTGACATGTGGCCAAGTATGGTGACCCATACTCAGAATTAGTGCTCTGCATTTACCCATCCAAAGTGCACACACACAGCAGTGAACACACACACACTGTGAACACACACCCGGAGCAGTGGGCAGCTGGGAGAGAGCGCTGTACATTCACTCCCCCCACCTACAATCCCTGCCGGTACGAGACTCGAACCCACAACCTCTGGGTTATGAGTCCGACTCTCTAACCATTAGGCCACGACTTCCCCTCCGGAACACTTGTATAACCAAGAAAAACATTTTTAAAACACTTAAAAACTGGACATTCTAAACATTCATTCAGAAATAACGTTTTATAACCAAATAGGAGTTTGCTAAATGTTTTTATAACACATTTTTGTTAATTTTAGCCAGGAATTAAAAACAAAACAGTTTTTATTTTTTCAGTCATAGTTATACTTTATGAGGTAAATTGACAAAAGTGTAAGAAATTAGTCAAAAATTATTGAAGTAATTATATAATTTTTTATGCAGTCCTGAAAGCTACAGTCATCCTTCATAAAGAGGCAATTACAACATCTGAGGCACCGCTCAAAATTAATGCAATCAAGAAATGCAAGTATAATAGTTGGCTCAACTGTTTTATTGGGCTCAAGGCCAGAATATCTTTGAATTAATGAAGCTGAACCCAACATGATCGGCCCAGAAGCATTTGGGATATTTTAAGGCTCATGGATTTTTTCTAGGTTTTGCTGTTTACCCAGAATCAATCTTGAAATATGTTGTTAAAAAAAAGTAAGTATATTTTAGGTATTTAGTACACCTTCAGTACAATTGATTACAACTGATCTGGGGAAACAATTTACAATTGGGCTCAAGGCCAGAATATCTTTGAATTAATGAAGCTGAACCCAACATGATCGGCCCAGAAGCATTTGGGATATTTTAAGGCTCATGGATTTTTTCTAGGTTTTGCTGTTTACCCAGAATCAATCTTGAAATATGTTGTCAAAAAAAAGTAAGTATATTTTAGGTATTTAGTACACCTTCAGTACAATTGATTACAATTGATCTGGGGAAACAATTTACAACAATGGAACATAATCACATGCTACTATATATGAATTTAGCATTTATTAAAGTATTAACACATGCTTGCAGTATCTAAGCAACCTTACCATAAAGAGTTGAGCGATAACAATAACTGTAAACAGTGCTAGGACTATACAAAGTATAGTCCGTTACTGATTTCAAATTACATGACAAAAATTGTAGTCAGTAACGTGATCCATTACATTACTCATTTTAGGTAATATAAACTACTTTTTGATTACTTTTGACTCATTTATCACATAATTGATTTAAATAGGATAATCCTGTATCATATTGATATAAAAAAATATATATAAAGAGTAAGACAACATATTCTATTCGGTGTTATTAACAACATTAAGTGCATTAAACATTACATTATGTCAAGGTTTCCCAAACTGGAGTTTGTGAAGGAACTGCAGGAGGTTTTTTTTTTTAAATGAAAAGCTAATAAACGAAATCATAAACATCTAAAATTAAAATAAATAATTTATCATTATAACACTTGCTAAAAAAGGCTGAAATATTTTGTTTATGTGCACGCATGTGACCATTAACTGATGTCTGAGAACTGTTAACCTGCAAATGTAATCAATAAAAAGTAACTGTAGCTGAATTATGAGTATTTTAAAAGGTCACAAATCTAATTAAAAGTATCGGATTACTTAATCTAGATTACATGTAATCAGTGATTACCCAGCACTGACTGTAAAGTTAAAAACAGTCGTTCTCATTCAATGAGTCCACATCACAACTATAACAATAATGGCACAGAGGAACGATCTAGTTGGCATTACTTTAAAAAAAAAACAAAAAAAACAATTCCAGCTGAATGATAAAGAGCTTATCAGAATCCATTTGCACAGATCCAGAGCACACGTATTTGAAGCAGCAGACGACAAAACTGCAGCGATGTTTATAATAAAGATAACGTTATTGTACGTTGGTGTGGATGCTAATATACTTAGTCATTGTACTGTATATGTTGTATATCTTGTTATAGTCATTGTACTTGATGTGAACCGGCCTTTACTATTATGAAGAAGCAGTATATGGTTTACACTGGTTCTCCCTCCAGCATGTTACAGATTTAACTGTGTTTACCGGCTGGATGGATTTCCCTGCGTATCTGCTCATGAATAGTGCGGCAGACAGCAGAGCCACCAGCTTCTGGATGCTTCCCACATTCCTGCCTGACGACTCGGTGAATGATAGCACCACAAAACCACAGGAAGTCTTGGCTGCTGTTTCCAATGTGCTTCCTGTGTGTCGGTGTCAGCATCAGACGAGCGATCACAACTGTCAGGCATGTGTGTGTCAGTTATGGTTTGCTGGAGATATATGGCTGAAATGATAAGTGATGGACAGCAATAATATGAAAACATCAAATATCAATAGGCTGGAAATGATAAGTCAAAGGAATAATACACAGAAAAATGAAAATTCTTCCATCACGTCTCCTCTCCAATGTCATTCCGAACCTCTTTATTCCATGAAACACAAAATTAGATGTTAGGCAGAACGTATAAGCATTCCCCCCCACCCAAAGAGCTATGTATTACATCACATTTAAGGTAACAAAGTAGTGAAAAACATCTTATTTTAGTCTGTTCTTTACAAAGCTATGGATTCAGAAGTCTTGGACTATAGCGCACAAGTCATAAAGACCAGTTTTGTGGCTTTTTAAAGCATTACAGCCCCTGGTCACTATAAACCGTGATAGTATGGGGGAAAAAAAGAACATCAAAAACAAAAAATTACATGGTGTATCTTTAAATATCAGTTGGTATTATCAATTGTTCTATTAAGAGATTTAACTGTTGATTGGTTTTGTTCCAAGTAAGAAATTCTCAAAAAATATTAATGAAAATATGATATCAAGCGTAGCGTTAGTTCTGGCAGGTCACACGTTAGTCAAGCTCGCATCAGCTGACTCTCAGCTGATCCCCATCAACCTATGGGAATACAACACCTATCTAAGCATTCATATATAAGGTCCCTCAGTATTATAATCAGTTTTCGCATTGCTCAATAGCTAATTACTCTCCTCCATCCCCAACTCCTCCTCAGTCAGTCGGGATTCAGCCTTCTGATTCTCCTTTGAATCAGACTAATTCTAAAATGTGTACATAAAATTATTGAACTTTAACAATATCTGCAATACATTTATGTTGGTTCTGTTCTGTTTACCGTGGGGGGGTTATCACTGCTCTCCTGCTCTCATCCATGCTAGGCTGCATGGAGGCGCAGGGAGTTCTTGCCCAGAACAGAACCATACCGCCAATCCAAACTGTATGCTAATTGTCAATCATCTTTGACGATAGTGGTCCTGACAGAAATGTTGTTTTAAGTGAAAATTAGCCGGTTGTCAATGTGAGTCTGATGTAAGTTTAACATCCAAATTAAATTATCAGTCATTTGCAGTCAAGTGATGAAGCTTAATTAGCAGTCAAGTGATGTTGTGAAATGTAGGAAATGGAGTTCATTTTAAATAGTAACGTCTCTTTCAGGCAGAATTACTAAATTGCGATGTCAAGATTAAAATTACTTAAATTGTGATGCACAATTCAATACAGTTTTAACTGCGATAATGTCAGTGTTTGTTCTCTCGCTAAATAAATCCCTGCAAATAAGTCTAAATCCGAGACAGAAATTCCCCACAATACTGGTTCTAAAAATCTATGCGCTCCTCAAAAGCACTTCAAAAACTCCTGCATCCAATCTCAGAGCTCCAGTAGCTACATAAGAAAACACCAGGCCAGCATTTTCAGGCAATCAAAGAGAAGGACTTGCTTTTTCATTTGCTTTCCACAGTATTGCAGAGAGAAAAACTGCAATATCCACTCTTGACCTCTGCTTAGTAGACCTTTGCCACCTCCAACATATTTACCAGCTGAGAGAGAAGAGGATGGCAGCCCGAGAGAGATGGAGAAAGCAAAGCAGTAAATGTCAAGAATGAGATGAGAGGCTGAAACATAAAAGCGTCAGGTGAATAAGGAACACAGAGACAAGGAGAAAGACAGCATCCATGTGTGTGTGTGTTTGTGTGTGTGTGAGTGAGAGAGAGACAGAGAAATTAGTCTATTTAATTTGGCTTCTGTCACTAGAATAAAACTCTGCCACATGCTTTACTCATTTTAGTTCTCATAAAAATTGCAGTCTAACTGCAAAGTAATATTCTATGATAATCATATAATCAGTGCCCTTGCAAGTGTGATATTACTCTTAGAAAAATTAATTGTATAAAACATTGGACAGCATTTATGTAGATAAGTAGCCTAACACTAATTGCTTCAGATCTTTGTGTGTAGAAATACAGAGTTCCGGCATGAAACTCTAGATGGCACAGTCCGATAGGTCTAACTCAATCTGACCTCATGACATCATTATCACATGGCACAGCTGATTGGTTCTCTCCTGTATCGGTAGCCAATGAGCTCGACCTCCACCTTCCCCAGCTCCACCTGTATAGATCTGCTACGAGGTGCTTCATGTATGCTACATGGGGGTTATTTTATGTATGTTATATTTGCAGCAGCAGTATTTCTTACATGCTCCCGGCAGCATGTTGTGGATGTATTGGCAGTAGCAAGTCTCGGTACTTGCTCTGCCGCAGCAGCAGCAGCGTAGCAGATCTATTCCGCCAAGACCAAATATATTAACATTGTCATGTACATTACCATGCCAATCCCTCCGAGAGTTGTCATGACAGAACTACTTTCTTACGCAGAACCATTGCAACAAGAGCAACATACAGCAGTTTTGTTGGGTTTCAAACGATTCAGTGTCTTTAAATGAACCGCTTGAATGAATGATTCACTGATTCATTCATAGCGCCACCACTCATTTCTTTTTTGATAGAATTAGCGTTGTAGAATAAATAAATAAAAATTTGAATGGATGATTCAATGACTCATAGTGTCATTTACTCGTTTTGATACTGAATGAATCAGCATTACAGAACGAATTGTTTGAAAAATTGATTCACTGACACATTCATGAGGACAGTCACTTGTTTGCATTACTGAAATAATTAGCATTGTAGAACGAATTGTTCGTTTGAATTAATGATTTAGTGACTCCTTCATAGCGCCAGTCACTAATTTCTATATTGATAGAATCTGCGTTTTAGAATAAATCATTTGAATGGATGATTCAATGACTCGTTCATATCGCCAGTCACTCGTTTCTTTAGAATCAGCATTATGAATAAATAATTTGAATGAATGATTCAATTACTTGTTCATATTGCCAGTTACTTGTTTTGTAACTGAATGAATCAGCATTACAGAACAAATTATTTGAATGAACCGCTTGAATTAATGATTCACTGATTCATTCATAGCGCCACTCATTTCTTTATTGATAGAATTAGCGTTGTAGAATAAATAAAAATAATTTGAATGGATGATTCAATGACTCGTTCATATCGCCAGTCACTCATTTCTTTAGAAACAGCATTATGGAACAAATTGTTTGAATGACTGATTCACTGGCTCATTCATAGCCACAGTCACTTGTTTACATTACTGAAAGAATCAGTGTTGTAAAACAAATCATTAATTTGAATGAATGAATCAATGACTCATTCATAGGGGCAGTCACTTGTTTTGTTACTGAATGATTAGTGTTTTGAATAAAATTGCTTGAATGAATGATTCACTGACTCAATCAAAAGTCACTTATCTACCATTAATGCATAGACCATTCAAAAAAGAATATTAACTTTTATTCATCAAGGATACATTCAATGAATGAAACCTGACAGCAAAGACATTTGAATGTGGTTCATCCAATCAGAATTCAGTCTAAACTAGATAGTGTTCTTAGATAGCGCTCTTGCCCTCTAGGTAAAGATCAAGCGATCAAGCACAAGAATATATTAGGACATCATCAAATTTGCATATATTTTACTCCGATATTTCCCACAGAGATGGGGATGAAACTCCTATTTAGGCCACCATCCTGAATTATTAAGCAAGTCTTTTCATTTAAATCTCTGGAATGCTATTTATCTAATTCATGCCAGGTCATTACGGCTAGGAAAACATGCTTTGGCACAGTAACAGCGTTCTCAGGAAATCATGTGGGCATCTCTTTTGATGTTTCTTTTTTCTTTTTTTTTTAACTGCCCAGAATTGATCGCTTGCCGGTTTGAAGTTCCAAGGACTGGTTTCAGGGTGAGCATGTGTTAAGATTAAAATGCTAGTAGACCAAATAAGCTCCACGGTTGTGACTGAGGCCTCAGGGGAGATATTGCTCCTCAGTCTCATAAAAAATTCATCTGCTGTAGCACCACCTGCTCAAACCGGCTAGTGGCTAAAGTGGAAATTACCTGGCTGGATCTCAGCCGTCGTCTGTAGGGCATTCCGACACAGGGAATCGTTAACGATCAGCATGAATCCCCAAAAATTGCACTAGTCCTTTGAGTATGCGTCTGAAGCAACAGTCGGCTCATCCTCGTCCAGGACGGGCATCTGATTAAAATATCACACCTACCAGCTGACAGGTTTGTGGGAAGCTGCGGCTAATTGAGGTTGATTCAAAGCGCCAGGGATAGAGGAACAAAATTAGGAGCTGGCCACTCCTTCCTTCCATTTGAAGCTTTTTTATCCATGTCTGCATTATTATGCTTTGAGAATAAACCTCTCTAGACTGTAATGTCACTTATTCATTGATGGTATTATCAAGCTCAGATTAAACCAGTCCCATTCACACACATTCAAACAATACTAACTCAAAAAGTTGAATTTTTCATGCACCTCTGAATCAGATGTCTTGCTGTGTCCTGATTAGGTGAATCTCTTGACAATGTATTATTTCTTGAGGTACCAAACTGAAGTTTGGCAAGGGATAGTTCACCCAAAAATGACCCTCATTAACCTAAACAGGTGTTAATTGTTTATTTATTAATGTGGAACACAAAATATGATATTTTAATAAATATCTGTTTTTTTTTTTTTTTGTATCTTTTGCGTTTCACAGAAGAAAGAATATGCAGAGAATTGGACCAAAATCCAGTACACAAATACATGCAATACTACAGTAAAATCTAAGCGTATAATCAACTGGGAACACTTCTTAAACATGTTTCTTATACATTTACAGTTCTAGTGAGCAATTAGTTCAAACTCAGTCTGATCCAAGCTGCAAAGCATGCTGGATAACTAGCAGTGCCATAATTTTAGGATTTTTAGGATTAAAGGAATAGCTCAACCCAAAAATGAAAAAATAAATAAATAAATGCATCACTTGCTCACCAATGGATCCTCTGCAGTGAACGGGTGCCGTCAGAATGACAGTCCAAACAGCTGATAAAAACATCATAATAATCCACACAATTATGGACTTGTGTTTTGGCCAGAATCAATGGTTTAAAATAATAGTGCCTTGATGATAGATTTGTTTCTTACAAACACTCAGCGTTTCACTTCACAAGACATTAATTGGTGGACTGGAGTGGTGTGGATTACTGTGATGTTTTT
>NW_015551075.1:911699-926729 GCF_001515605.1 Sinocyclocheilus anshuiensis | reverse complement strand
TTGTGATGTTTTTATCAGCTGTTTGGACTCATTCTGACGGCACCCATTCACTGCAGAGCATCCATTGGAGAGCAAGTGATGTGATGTTACATTTCTTTACATTTAATCATTTAGCAGACGCGTTTATCGAAAGCGACTTACAAATGAAGAGAACTCTTACAGGTGCATCTCAAATTAGAATGTCGTGGAAATGTTTAATAAATGAACTTTTCCACGACATTCTAATTTATTGAGATGCACCTGTAAACTCTGTTCTGATAAAGAAAAACTCATTTACATCTTGGATGGCCTGAGAGAGAGTCAATTTTCAGAAAGAAAAAAAATAGATTTTTGCCCGAACTATTCCTTAAATTCAACTCAAAATGAGTTATAAGGCAGAATATTAATTTTCCATATTAGGAAAAGATGGATGATTTATAGTCCGAAAGCTCATAAATGATGGAGATGGTTATTTTTTTGTGAACGTTCCCTTAAGTGTCAGCTCAAGGTTATTCTGTCAAGTTATTAAAACGCAGCTGATCTTTAGATTCATTAGATTTGCTATGTGATTGATGGGATAATGTAAACACGCAGGCCTAATCATCATATTAATATTCATCAGTTGAAAATGTTACGGAATGCTAATGCTAACCCAACATCTCATTCTCATGTTTTTTTTTTCACCTATTTTTAAGAGGCCTTTTCTCAAAAAGGACAAGCAGGAGGCTCAGCTTTGATGGTTGTATCCTGATCTGGAGTTTAAAGCCCTAGTTCTGATCTCCACATTTCATGTCAACATTTTTGACCCAGTTTATCTGCTGCTCCACATGAGGCTCTCTGGAGTTTCTAGCATATATTAATGTGAAATACATAAGCAGTACATTGGGGAAAAAATAGAGAAGACATGTTTTTGAAAGAAGACAGGTTATCTTGACATTTGTACTAGTACCTTTATGTCAGTCAGTCTTTTTGAAACAAGTCCCCTGATAGAGCAGGTATGAGGTGATGTTTGCCGTCTCTCGCTGGTATAGACAGATGGATCGGTAAACAGATACTTTATTTATCCTTAAGAAAAAATATATTTTTGGAAATTTACAGCCTGGCCCAATTTGCTAATACAATAAGTGCCTACATTTGACAATATTACATCCCGTTACATTTTATTATATATATAACTGAATATGATATATAGTAAAAAGAATTACATTTCTGTTGAAGCATAGTGGATTGTTGGTGGATTGCATTTTGAGAAGAATGAAAATTGTATAAGAAAACTGCTCAGTCTCCCTATTTAAGTGAATGAAATGCTGCTAATTATTAAATATAAAATATGAAATTAAAATAAACAATTTTAAAGTCAAACAATGAAAATAAAACACTAATTAAAAAGATGAATTATTGGTTTACTTGCATGTCATGTGACTATTAATGACCATAGAGTACCGTAAACACAGAAGCGTAAATACAAGAATGTGTTGTTAAATTATTAAAATATTAACTTAAAATATTAGGGGTTATTTCAAGTAAATATTTTAAGTAAAAAAAATAATAATAATTTGGGAATCCCTGATCTAACTTAATAAAATTATGACACAAAATTCCACACAGTGAAATAGATTTATCTCAACTATGTGAATTGAACCGACATGTAAAATAACTCAATATTTAAGTGTGATCAATTTTTTTATTTTTTTATTTAATATGTTATGTTTAATATGTTAGTATTTGAGGAAACCCTCAAAAAGGAAATCTAAAAATCCACAAAATTGTTCTCATTTATGTTTTCATGAGTACAATTCAGTGAACCATCTTTTCAGCTGTCCTCTGAATTCAATATTATGCCACAGACAGTGATTAAGACTTTGACGAGTAACTCAGTGAAGCACCTCTCCAAGCAGCATTGAGCTGATATTGACTTGTCCTACAGTATGTAGGAAAAACATAATTGGCAACAGCAAAAATCAATGACTTTCAGTCACGTCAACAATCACTCACATTTTGGCACAGTCATGACATACACTCTTAAAATTAAAGATCCTAAAAGAAGAATATGGTACCTCAAAGAACCTTTCAGTGAACAGTTCTTAAGAGAACCATTTTTTTTTTCTTAGTGTGAAGAACATTTTAAAGGTTCCATGGATGTTAAATGTTCTTTGTGGAACCATCGATGCCAATAAAGAACCTTTATTTTTAAGAGTGATACTTTATGTCAGCAGTTGCATATTAAATTAATCTGTTGTGTCTGGTTCACAACGAGAGACAAGCGCTCCACCACCATGAATGATGTCTCATTTTTATGCAATTCTTCTCCCAAAATGGAAGTGAAAGGGATTGGAAATTAGCTTGTTTGTCTAAATGACAAGACCCATTGTTTTAATGCATCTGTCTGTGTCCCTCTCTGTAAGTCCAAATCATCTGCTTGCGCTGGCCAACCAGCAGCCACACTGCAGATCCTGGACCGATGCCCTTCTACAAAGATCCAATCCATCAGAGCTCAGGGAATTCGATTGTCTCTCGTACAAGATTGATTGCAAGGCAATTATAGTCAAATGAGTGTTTAATAGTTGCACTGACTACATTATTAATTGAACAGTATTAATTATGCATGAGCCAGGGCTTTGGGTGGAGGCTGAATCTCTACACGCATCGGTCCATTAGCAAGGCCTCCAACTCGGTTTAGTTTTGGTTCGTTTTATTTAATGTGACCTCACTCCATAATAGCTGTTTGTGTTTGTTTCAGCTTGGTTTCCCATTAGCACAGTTGGTTTCTGGGATATTCCCTATAAAACCTAATGAACAAGTTACCATAAAAGTTAGATTGAAAATAATAAAGCCTGTGTCAATTTGTCTACTTTATCTTTTACTCAGTTTGCCTCTAGACAACCTCAAATTGTAAAACCCAATGACTCAATGCAAATAATTTGAGGAAACCAATTGCCTTTAAAAATAAAACGAGTCCCCTAAAAAAAATAATTTCTTAATGCTAAATAATAAACATTTTTATAATTATAGAAATTCTGTAATTATGTAATAAATATAAACTCATAAAATTAGAAATATGAACTCAAACATTAATGCAAATAGACACAAAACACTTTTAAATTTGAATATTTAACTCCTATTCAAAAGTGAAGCATGCTACACAGTAAAATCCCGAGTGTTAAATTAACACTGCTTGGAGCATATATGGTCCCACTCTAAAAGAATGTTAAAGTAACACTGAAGCAGTGTTAAAGTTAATGAGATAATTATGTGATTAATTAAGTGCTGATTGAGCATTAGTGATGAACAGCTGCTGTTAACAAGCAGAATCACTGAAGAAAAGAGAAACACAAGAACTACAACTGACTTCAGCCACAGCCTTAGATGAAATCAACTGAAATAAAAGAAGACTTTAAATCTCTCAAGATCTCAGCAGATGATTAATCATCTCCAGCATCACCAGCTTCATGCATTACTAACCAGTTAGAATTGTTGTTTGTCATGCGTCTAGAAATTTCTTATTAAGAATCAACAGAGATTTAGATGTTAATGTTTATTGAAAATAATACAATTTGAAGTCACCGTTGTGGAGATAAGTGTTTGCTTTAGTTGGGCTCTTGGCCCTTGACTTTTTAACAACAGATTTTCTCTGGTTGCTGTAACGGTTTATGAAACACATTGGTTATGGTAAGAAAACCAAAATAAAATGTGTTTAGATTATGTTGGCTGTTTTTCTGATAATGACATAGTTGTCATGTTATAGCCAGGTTCACTGATGTCATCAGTGGTAATGTGCAATATAGTTTATGTTATTGATCGCAACTGCATTTTAATGAAATATGAAGAGCTTTAAAACCACTTTGCACACCAATATGTTCTATACTGTACTGTACTGTTTAGACACGCAGACATCAAGAATCAGCATATGAATCTCAACAATGGTGACGATCATCAGACAGATTCATGTTGCATTGCATTCTGGGTGCACCAATCATAACTCATCCATGGCTCCCAGCATGCATTGCGACATGAATAAATTATGCAGCTGCATTGTCTTAGTATTTTCTTTTATTTTTACTATTTGCTTTTATTTTTGTTATTTTTTGTTGTAACTTTTTACTGCCTTGTTTTGCCACGTTCAAAAATCACATAAAAATTATCAGAATATTTTGTCACCATTGCTGAGATTCACATGCTGATTCTTCATGTCTATGAGTGCCAGAATTGAAACCTTTTTATGAATCATATTTATAAAAGTCATTTATGAAGGTTTTTCCCACATTGTTATCTCATATAACTGCAACAAAACAGAAATCACAACAGCACTACAGTTTTAGCAAAATTATAATCAGAGACTCAGAAACATGACATTTTTTTCATATGATTTTATCATAAGGCTTTTGCCATCACATATATGTTTAATACACGCAATTGTAACAGCCAAAGAAAAACTTAAATTTGAAAGTCAAGGGTCAAGAGGCAACCAAAGCAAACACTATTCACAAAAACAGTAAGTTGAAAGAAAAAGCATCTAAACCTTAATTCTCAATAAAGAACTTCTGTTTTAGATACTCCAGAAATAAAGTCTAACTGGTTAGTAATGCATGAAGGTGGTGGTGCTGTTTGTAGAGTTGTTCAATCATCTTCTGCTGAGATCTTGAGAGATTTAATGTCTTCTTTTATTTCAGTTTATTTCATCTAAGGCTGTGGCTGAAGTCTACGGAGCCCCTAAAGGGACATGGTGGTGGGAAAATAATTCGGGGTGGGAGGAATTTTTTTTTGCGTTCTCTCGCAAAACTTTTGCGTTCCCTCGAGAAACTTTTGCGTTCTCTCGCAAAGATATTTGCGTTTTGCGAGGGAACGCAAATATCTTTGCGAGAGAATGCAAAAGTTTTGCGAGGGAACGCAAAGTTTCTTGAGGGAATGCAAAAGTTTTGCGAGAGAATGCAAAAAATCTGACAAATATTTTCTCCTCCCACCCCAAATTTTTTCACTCAATCTGATTTTTTTACACCACCATGTCCCTTTAGGGGCTCCGTAGAAGTCAGTTGTAGTTCTTGTGTTTCTCTTTTCTTCAGTGATTCTGCTTGTTAACAGCAGCTGTTCATCACTAATGCTCAATCAGCACTTAATTAATTACATAATTATCTCATTAACTTTAACACTGCTTCGGTGTTACTTTAACACTCTTTTAGAGTGGGACCATATATGCTCCGAGCAGTGTTAATTTAACACTCGGGAATTTACTGTGTAGAACTAGAAAGTTTGTGTTCTGCTTAATATAATCAGTTATTGAGTTCACACAACTTTTTTTCTAATAAGTGCAATGGACTTTCAGTAATATTTGATTGAAATGCACTTAGTTTCATTTAGTAAGATATAATGCACTATTCTCTTTTAAATAGCTCTATAATCCACTGAATGTTTTTATATATAGGGCCATTAGTAATTTTTGTAGAGGTCTTGCTAACTAAAATATCTTATGCATTTTTATTGCAAATGATCAAAGTTTTGTTTTAAGACAGATCTCACAGGCAGACCTTCAACTCACTTTTAAGGAAAGACATTCATAGCTGGAAAATGGTTTCCGTCACCATTAAAGGGCCTGGTAATTTTTGGTAGTGGATGAATCCCACTGCAGAAATAGCTGTTTAACACACCACGGCTTAATGGTTGAATGAAGGCAATATAAGGCACAGCGGCAAATAAGAAATCCTGTAACGTCTAAAGTGGGTCTGAACGCAGGCTCTTATTAGTACTTAGGGGCTCGTAGAGAGCTCTTCTTGAATTATCCAGATCTAGTAAAGATCTCAAATCAGCAACAACCAAGCAGAACTAGAAGCAGAAGAACGGTTTGACTTTGGAAGTGGAGCTCATTTTATATGCATTTTGTTAAAGTTGTGTAAGGTTCTACAGAAAGAGTTCCAACATTTCTGTACCTGAATGTGGAATTTGGAAGCTGAATTATGGTGTTTCTGTGCCACACGCATCACCTAAAGTCACCAAAACAACAATAAAAGCACTTTCTATTTCACATTAGTCAGTCAAACAAACAACCCCGCCCCCAAACTCACCATTGGTTGAGTCAAAGTTGTGTTGCCAGGTGAGATGTTTTTTAATTGACACTGAAGGTTCACAGCCAAATACAAAAATAAATATATATATAAAATAAAGATAAATGCGTCTTTTTTTTTTTTTGCTCCAATAACCCCCTATAAGATGATTAAACCACACAAATATACTTGGGGTGAAATAATAATACTAAATGCTAATGCTAATGCTAATAATAATAATAATAATAACAACAACAATACACACACACACGGACTTACTCTAAATTGTATTCATATTTAGCAAATGGCTGCAATATAACAAAGAGTGAAAAATTGAAGGGGGTCTGAATACTTTCCGTACCCACTGTATATCGATAACAAATAATAATATAATTAAACTATTTATTTAATATGAATATTAAATTGCATGTATTTATTATGGAGTTAAATATATGTATATACTCATATATACATAGACACACAAGGACTTACATAATTTTATTCATACATGAGCAATAGAATTTTTTTTATTTTACATAGTTTCAAATACTCTATAATGATTATATTATACAGTATAAATACATTGTAAACTATATAAAATTATAAAATTACATTTACTAAAATATTACATAATACGATGTAGGCATTATATTTCTGACATGTACTACATCTATGAATAAAATCAATACTTACAAAATATATTTTCTGACAACTATTTCATTATATTACAGTTTATTATTATTTATTTATTAGCTAGACAGAGTTGCATTTGATATGCCTCAGGATAGTTACTAATGATGCGTTTGGGATGTGGATGTTCTTTTTAATGCCATCAGCCAATCAGTGAAATCTGCTTGTCAAGAGATCATTTTCTTGCAGCTCTGGAGTCACAAAATATTCTCATTTAGCCCCATGAGCAAAGATGAAAGTGTGCAGGTTGTGTGATTCGGTTTGTGCAGTATGCGCTAGCCATCTCACTGAAAAGGTAAACTCTGCATCATTATTTTCCTGTCAAATTTTCCCTGAGATGTGTATTCTGCAGCAATTACAAGCAAAAAAAAAAAAAACCTGCCCTTCCAGTGTTTTTCGCTGAAGACTAACTAACTGACCCACAGGAGCTGCATTGAATGCTGTGACTTATGAAGCCAAACATCAGAGCTGAAATATCTGCTGTTTATTCGTCTCTTGTCGCACACGCAGGACTGGGTCCTATTTAACGAATGGCTGGATCCATTCTCAGAGACGCTGCAGTTAATAAAGGTCACTGCGAGGAGGTGCGACCGGCTATGTATGTATGTATGTATGTATGTATATGTATATATATATGTATATATGGTACGGAATGTGTGTGTGTGTGTGTGTGTGTGTGTGTGTGTGTGTGTGTGTGTGTGTGTGTGTGTGTGAGAGAGAGAGAGACAGAGGACCAGCAATGGGACACCTTCAGTACAACCAAGATGGAAATATTTGCAGTTGCACACAGGATTCTGGGACAGAATTCTGACTAGCCAGAGAGAGAAAAACAATACAGTACTATTGAAAAGAATGGAATGAAATATAAATAAAACAAATGTAACGGAACAGAACTGAAAAGATTAACGCAATCTAATAGATATTTTTGCAGCAATGCAATAGATACTATTTTTGTTTCCCCAAAGAACCTTTCAGTGAACATTTCATAAAAGAAGCATTTGTTTCTTACGGTGAAGAGCATTTTAATCATCTTTTTCCCCCATTATAAAAAAACCTTTTGTCCAATGAGAGATTCCATGAATGTTTAAGGTTCTTCATGGAACCATCAATGCCAATAAACAACATTTCTGTCAGGACCACTATCGTCAAAGATGATTGACAATTAGCATACAGTTTGGATTGGCGGTATGGTTCTGTTCTGGGCAAGAACTCCCTGCGCCTCCATGCAGCCTAGCATGGATAAGAGCAGGGAGAGCAGCGGTAACCCCCCCACGGTAAACAGAACAGAACCAACATAAATGTATTGCAAATATCGTTAAAGTTCAATAATGTTCACATTTTAAAATTAGTCTGATTCAAAGGAGAATCAGAAGGCTGCATCCTAACTGACAGAGGAGGAGCTGGGGATGGAGGAGGGTAATAGATAGGTGTTGTATTCCCATAGGTTGATGGGGATCAGCTGAAAGTCAACTGATGCGAGCTTGACTAACGTGACCTGCCAGAACTAACGCTATGCTAGATTTTTAAGAGTGTACAATCAATACACAAATTAACAGTTAAAATATAACAATTATATTCATTGTAATAGAAAAGAACACAACAATTTTATCTGTTTCTCACCACATGACTAAAACTGCTCGCATTTTCAAATGCATCTGTGATAAACTTTATTTTCCTCCCACATGGACAATTGAACCTTTGTGCTGTTACTATTCTTTTAAAAGTGGCTTGTAAAGCTCTCATTATGCTACATTATTACCAAATCATGCAATCAATCTCTTTGTCAGTTGGTTTTCTTTCAATTAGCACAGGTTTTGTATGTCTTTTTGGAACTGATTAGTCAGTCCTCATTGATCTGAACTGATGTACCTCAGTTTGAGTGAAAAAAAAAAATCATTATTTGTGAATCATTTTGGCAATATTCACTTAAAAACTAAGGTGCATAAGTCACATTCCAATGCGATAATATTAACTAGCATTTTTGGAAAAAATAAAAATCCCCTCCGAGACAAAATGACCAGAACACAACATGAAGGTTAATTATGTTCATTAAAAACCAGTCTGATTTGTGTCAGTGACTGGTGTGCATTACATCATGATACACTGAACTGCATTATTATGACAGGATGTGTGTGTAGGCGGATCATGGGCACTGTTAATGCATCAGAAATGAGCTTCGATGCTGTGGTTATGAAAGATATTAGGATTAGAAAGAGAATAAAATGAGAGGAATGTAATGTTTAGAGAGGAAGATAAGGAGGGAATGTGTGCAGTAGAAGGTATAGAATGATTTATGATTCACATTTTCATTTCCAGGCTATGCTTTAACAACAGTACAGCATCCAACTACAGGCTCTTGTTCACTAAGACTGTGAGCCATCCAGCGTTGAACAGCTCTTTCAGATTAGTCTCATTTGTTTCAGTTAGTTAGACACTGACACTGATCTCAGGATTACGGCACAATAAAAGCAGTCAAGATTGAAGATTTATCTTATATGCTTGGAATAAAGTTAATATTAATATTTAATGTCACATCTATCCATCTGTCTGTCTATCTATCAAACCTGTGCCGTGTGAACATGTGCATGTGACTCAATAAATTTGCAAAAATAAACGTACAGTGGTGCTAAAAAGCATTTAAACACTTGAAGTTTTTAAAATGTTTATATGTCATTAGATCACAAACTATCAAAATGCTACATTTGCTTTAGAGAAATTTCACAAAATGAACAACAGAGCAATGAAACTATAAATAGATTCATCTAATAGATATATTTATATAAATACAAAGAAAAACTGTTAGTAGTTAGTTAATATAATTAATATATCCTTTTATTGATAATTGTACTATTGATCAAAATTGACAGTAAAGATATTTATACTGTCAAAAAAGATTTCAAATAAATCCTGAAAAAACCATCACGAAAAAAACAATCAGTTTCCACAAAAATATGACGCAGCACAACTGTTTTCAACATTGATAATAATCAGAAATTTTTCTAGAGCAGAAAATCAGCTTTGCATCACAGGAATAAATTGTATTTTCAAATATATTCAAATAGAAAATGGTAATAATATTTTACAATTTTAACTGTATTTTTGCTCAAATTAATGCAGCCTTGGTGAGCAGAAGAGAATGCTTTTAAAAACATAAAATCTTACTGACCTAAAACTTATGAATGGTAGTGTGTGTGTGTGTGTGTGTGTGTGTGTAAAAGGTGAAAGCTGAATCTATTAAGCAGAACCATAACAGCTCAGGTAAGGCTATGAGCAAAAGGTTGACATTGTTCATCTTTCAGGTGCAGTGACTTCACAGCATGGCCAATTCCTGGAAACAATACCAAGTGTTTGTCTCGGACCTCGATCTCCTGCAGTTATCTGAGAGGAAGTTGTAGCTAAGGGCTCAAGAGAGTCTGATCGAACAGCCCTGCTTGACCACAACAACCAACAAACAAACTCAGACACATTCACAAGCCTGACTCATGTGTGCTGAGGACATGCAGCGCATTGTGATTTTACTCCCCATGCAGGCTGCACGCTATACAATCCAGTTTTAGACACTTTACATTAGCATTTGAATACGTGCCATTTTCACCTACGGTCCAAACAAAAAAAGCTTTGTATATCAGGCTTGTCTTGTTCAGTCAGATTTCCGATTTAACGAGCATGACATATGCCTCTATTTACAGGTGCACAAAGACAGCAAAATTCCCAAATACAAACAAGACAGCGTCTGCCTTAGACTGCAACACATCAGCATTCTGCAACGTAAGCTTTGTGATGTTCTCAGTCACTGCTAATGTGCTTATGATGACCCGAGGAGTCTGTCAAGTACTGTGTGCACTGCCAAAAAAGCTTTATCTCTCTGCAGCAACCAAAACGTCTTCCGGTGTTGTTTATGCATGTGGCTACAGTGAGCCGACCTCGAACAATTATCCCTGACGATCTCCACGGAGATTTTGATTTAGGTCAAGAGTTCTTAAATGTTCCTTCTGGTAAATAGAAAATAGAAATCTTGACTCGGCCAATTCAAGAGTAAATAGGAAACTGGAGTATAAATGAGCAATTTTGAAAGTCTTCCAGGATGAGAAGACCATACTTTAATAGTACTTACTGAATTTTAAGAAGAACTGATGAAATACATTTGCAGTTGTGCAGTATGGATACATTCCAAGACATTCTACATGTTGACATTGTTATTTTGGTCAAATTCTAAGGAAACACTATATAATGCACAATGAAGAAAAATATTCCATCCAAGATGCATCCAAGTTGGTGGACGAAGCGAGAGAAATGTTTGGTATAAAAATTAATAGTGGAAATATATGAAATGTATTAAATTCCAGAAATGATTATATATCCAAAAATAATGTAAATAAAAATAAAAATGTTTATAATAGTATTGGCAAATACATATGTTGCATGCACCAAATAGGTCACCTACTCAAGTAAAAACACATTCAAGTAAAAAAAAAAGAATTGTTCCATGGACTTAAATAAAAACATATTAAACTGAACCGAGAAAAAAGTTTCTATTTTATCATAAGGCCAAACAAAAAAACTCTTCTAAAACAACAAACTCTTCTAAATCTCTAAGATAACTGAACATTACACATTAACAAGTCTATGGATGGATGGACAGACGGACAAGTCTATGGATGGATGGATGGACGGACGGACAAGTCTATGGATGGACGGACGGACGGACGGACGGACAAGTCGATGGATGGATGGATGGACGGACGGAGAAGTCTATGGACGGATGGATGGACGGACAAGTCTATGGACGGACGGATGGATGGACAAGTCTATGGACGGACGGATGGATGGACAAGTCTATGGACGGACGGATGGATGGACAAGTCTATGGACGGACGGATGGATGGACAAGTCTATGGACGGACGGATGGATGGACAAGTCTATGGACGGACGGATGGATGGACAAGTCTATGGACGGACGGATGGATGGACAAGTCTATGGACGGACGGATGGATGGACAAGTCTATGGACGGACGGATGGATGGACAAGTCTATGGACGGACGGATGGATGGACAAGTCTATGGACGGACGGATGGATGGACAAGTCTATGGACGGACGGATGGATGGACAAGTCTATGGACGGACGGATGGATGGATGTTACTATTCTTTTAAAAGTGGCTTTTTAAACTCTCATTATGCTACATTATTACCAAATCATGCAATCAATCTCTTTGTCAGTTGGTTTTCTTTCAATTAGCACAGGTTTTGTATGTCTTTTTGGAACTGATTAGTCAGTCCTCATTGATCTGAACTGATGTACCTCAGTTTGAGTGAAAAAAAAAAATCATTATTTGTGAATCATTTTGGCAATATTCACTTAAAAACTAAGGTGCATAAGTCACATTCCAATGCGATAATATTAACTAGCATTTTTGGAAAAAATAAAAATCCCCTCCGAGACAAAATGACCAGAACACAACATGAAGGTTAATTATGTTCATTAAAAACCAGTCTGATTTGTGTCAGTGACTGGTGTGCATTACATCATGATACACTGAACTGCATTATTATGACAGGATGTGTGTGTAGGCGGATCATGGGCACTGTTAATGCATCAGAAATGAGCTTCGATGCTGTGGTTATGAAAGATATTAGGATTAGAAAGAGAATAAAATGAGAGGAATGTAATGTTTAGAGAGGAAGATAAGGAGGGAATGTGTGCAGTAGAAGGTATAGAATGATTTATGATTCACATTTTCATTTCCAGGCTATGCTTTAACAACAGTACAGCATCCAACTACAGGCTCTTGTTCACTAAGACTGTGAGCCATCCAGCGTTGAACAGCTCTTTCAGATTAGTCTCATTTGTTTCAGTTAGTTAGACACTGACACTGATCTCAGGATTACGGCACAATAAAAGCAGTCAAGATTGAAGATTTATCTTATATGCTTGGAATAAAGTTAATATTAATATTTAATGTCACATCTATCCATCTGTCTGTCTATCTATCAAACCTGTGCCGTGTGAACATGTGCATGTGACTCAATAAATTTGCAAAAATAAACGTACAGTGGTGCTAAAAAGCATTTAAACACTTGAAGTTTTTAAAATGTTTATATGTCATTAGATCACAAACTATCAAAATGCTACATTTGCTTTAGAGAAATTTCACAAAATGAACAACAGAGCAATGAAACTATAAATAGATTCATCTAATAGATATATTTATATAAATACAAAGAAAAACTGTTAGTAGTTAGTTAATATAATTAATATATCCTTTTATTGATAATTGTACTATTGATCAAAATTGACAGTAAAGATATTTATACTGTCAAAAAAGATTTCAAATAAATCCTGAAAAAACCATCACGAAAAAAACAATCAGTTTCCACAAAAATATGACGCAGCACAACTGTTTTCAACATTGATAATAATCAGAAATTTTTCTAGAGCAGAAAATCAGCTTTGCATCACAGGAATAAATTGTATTTTCAAATATATTCAAATAGAAAATGGTAATAATATTTTACAATTTTAACTGTATTTTTGCTCAAATTAATGCAGCCTTGGTGAGCAGAAGAGAATGCTTTTAAAAACATAAAATCTTACTGACCTAAAACTTATGAATGGTAGTGTGTGTGTGTGTGTGTGTGTGTGTGTAAAAGGTGAAAGCTGAATCTATTAAGCAGAACCATAACAGCTCAGGTAAGGCTATGAGCAAAAGGTTGACATTGTTCATCTTTCAGGTGCAGTGACTTCACAGCATGGCCAATTCCTGGAAACAATACCAAGTGTTTGTCTCGGACCTCGATCTCCTGCAGTTATCTGAGAGGAAGTTGTAGCTAAGGGCTCAAGAGAGTCTGATCGAACAGCCCTGCTTGACCACAACAACCAACAAACAAACTCAGACACATTCACAAGCCTGACTCATGTGTGCTGAGGACATGCAGCGCATTGTGATTTTACTCCCCATGCAGGCTGCACGCTATACAATCCAGTTTTAGACACTTTACATTAGCATTTGAATACGTGCCATTTTCACCTACGGTCCAAACAAAAAAAGCTTTGTATATCAGGCTTGTCTTGTTCAGTCAGATTTCCGATTTAACGAGCATGACATATGCCTCTATTTACAGGTGCACAAAGACAGCAAAATTCCCAAATACAAACAAGACAGCGTCTGCCTTAGACTGCAACACATCAGCATTCTGCAACGTAAGCTTTGTGATGTTCTCAGTCACTGCTAATGTGCTTATGATGACCCGAGGAGTCTGTCAAGTACTGTGTGCACTGCCAAAAAAGCTTTATCTCTCTGCAGCAACCAAAACGTCTTCCGGTGTTGTTTATGCATGTGGCTACAGTGAGCCGACCTCGAACAATTATCCCTGACGATCTCCACGGAGATTTTGATTTAGGTCAAGAGTTCTTAAATGTTCCTTCTGGTAAATAGAAAATAGAAATCTTGACTCGGCCAATTCAAGAGTAAATAGGAAACTGGAGTATAAATGAGCAATTTTGAAAGTCTTCCAGGATGAGAAGACCATACTTTAATAGTACTTACTGAATTTTAAGAAGAACTGATGAAATACATTTGCAGTTGTGCACATTCCAAGAATTCCAAGACATTCTACATGTTGACATTGTTATTTTGGTCAAATTCTAAGGAAACACTATAATGAAGAAAATGAAGAAAAATATTCCATCCAAGATGCATCCAAGTTGGTGGACGAAGCGAGAGAAATGTTTGGTATAAAAATTAATAGTGGAAATATATGAAATGTATTAAATTCCAGAAATGATTATATATCCAAAAATAATGTAAATAAAAATAAAAATGTTTATAATAGTATTGGCAAATACATATGTTGCATGCACCAAATAGGTCACCTACTCAAGTAAAAACACATTCAAGTAAAAAAAAAAGAATTGTTCCATGGACTTAAATAAAAACATATTAAACTGAACCGAGAAAAAAGTTTCTATTTTATCATAAGGCCAAACAAAAAAACTCTTCTAAAACAACAAACTCTTCTAAATCTCTAAGATAACTGAACATTACACATTAACAAGTCTATGGATGGATGGACAGACGGACAAGTCTATGGATGGATGGATGGACGGACGGACAAGTCTATGGATGGACGGACGGACGGACGGACGGACAAGTCGATGGATGGATGGATGGACGGACGGAGAAGTCTATGGACGGATGGATGGACGGACAAGTCTATGGACGGACGGATGGATGGACAAGTCTATGGACGGACGGATGGACGGACAAGTCTATGGACGGATGGATGGACGGACAAGTCTATGGCCAGATGGATGGACAAGTCTA
>NW_015551075.1:902180-911557 GCF_001515605.1 Sinocyclocheilus anshuiensis | reverse complement strand
GATGGATGGACAAGTCTATGGACGGACGGATGGACGGACAAGTCTATGGACGGACGGATGGATGGACAAGTCTATGGACGGACGGATGGATGGATGATTAACAAATACAATACAGCAGATCATATATGAGGGGAAAGAGGCGAGATTAGAACAGTACAATTACAATTAAAAAAAATAACAGCTTTACTGTTACTGTTATTAAAACTAAAGTTTTCTAGGATGATGGTGGACCAGGAGCATTAAAGATGAGATGAGGGAATAAGAATCCATAGGTGCATGAAACACTACTGAAGGCTGAGCTGCTAATGTGAGGCTTATTGGGCAACAATTGCTAGAGGAACCTGAGAGTGTTTCTCTCTGTGTGTGTTTCTGTGTGTGTGTCGGCACAATTTCCAGAGAGAGATATTGGTTTGTTACTTGATTTTAATATCTCTGCTATCTTTCGCCCACAGGGTCGCATTAGATTATAGCTCGTGAAAGAATAACGAGGTATAACCACAAACAACACAAAATCAAATGAGACACTAAACACTGAAGCGATGTGATGCAATGGTGCTGCATACAGCATCTACAACTCATTATGTTGGATTAATTTAAAACGCTTTTATTTTCTTCACTGTCACACCTCATAAAGATCCTTCCGTTTCGAGCACATTTTAATTGGTGGAAATGCACAACAAACGTTTTTCAAATTCATTTACTTAAGCAGCAAAGCAATAAAAGAATAAAGTCCTTTGGGCCACATGCCACATTTTTCAGTGTTTTATCATTCAGTGAATGGATTGAGCAACACAACTGAAACATTCACTGACAAGATCATTAAGTTTTCCTCACGACTAGTGCAAATATTGGCTCGGTCCCAAATTGCACACTATTCATGCAAGATGAAATTTAGCACATGCCATATCAAAGTATGTGTAAAAGACTGTTTAAAGGGTTTCAAAGGCACATCCATGCATAGTTTTGGGTTAAAAATGCCAAAATGCACTATACAAGAGGACGACCTTGATTTTTTCTTTTTTGGTAAAAAAAAAAAAAAAAGTAAAGGAATACCAAGTAAAAAAATGCTACAGCAGTTTCTACATGTACGAACCTAAAAGTTTACAATAATGCATTTTAAGGTGATATATTTACAGCACCCATGTGTTCAAGCTTCCATGCATATAATATATAATAATATATAATAATATAATATAATATAATATAATATAATATAATATAATATAATATAATATAATATAATATAATATAATATATGCATTTAGCAGACGCTTTTATCCAAAGCATATGCAAACAATAAAAAGTGCATAGTGTGTCTTATCAAGACAAGAGAATTTTATATGGAAGCTTGTTTCTGCAACGGAATTAAATAATAATAATAATAATAAAAAAGGCAATTGCGAGTTTTTGTCTCATGATTCAGACTTTTTCTTGCAATTCTGACTTTATATCTCACAATTCACACTTTTTTTTCTGAATTGCAAGATATCTCTTTATATCTTGCAATTCTGACAATATATCTTGCAATTCAGAATAAAAGTCTGAAGTCAGAATTGTGAAATATAAATTCAAAATTGCAAGAAAAACCTTAGAATTCTGCATTTATATTTTGCAATTCTGACTTTTCCTCCCTCAAAATTGTAAAAAAAAAAAAAAAAAAGTCTGAATTTAGATTTTATTTATTTTATTCATCTATTTTTTTTTAATTCCGTGGCGGAAATGGGCTTCCATAATTTATGGGTTAGATTGAATGCAATGATCACCATATAACTGTTTACCTCTCAGCACAGATTGATATGCATTATCCCTCCTCTACCTGAGAAAAGATTTCATCCAAAGTTTAGACATGGACCTGAAAAAGCCACCGTTTCCTTTTCAGCACTGAACCGCAAGAAACACCACACTGTCTCGACTGTTTGATGATCAAAGTGTGTTAGCAGGAGTCCAGCTCAATTTTTGGTTAAAAATGCCAAAATGCACTATACAAGAGGACGACCTTGATTTTTTCTTTTTTGGTAAAAAAAAAAAAAAAAAGTAAAGGAATACCAAGTAAAAAAATGCTACAGCAGTTTCTACATGTACGAACCTAAAAGTTTACAATAATGCATTTTAAGGTGATATATTTACAGCACCCATGTGTTCAAGCTTCCATGCATATAATATATAATAATATATAATAATATATAATAATATAATATATATTTTGCAATTCTGACTTTTCCTCCCTCAAAATTGAAAAAAAAAAAAAAAAAAAGTCTGAATTTAGATTTTATTTATTTTATTCATCTATTTTTTTTTAATTCCGTGGCGGAAATGGGCTTCCATAATTTATGGGTTAGATTGAATGCAATGATCACCATATAACTGTTTACCTCTCAGCACAGATTGATATGCATTATCCCTCCTCTACCTGAGAAAAGATTTCATCCAAAGTTTAGACATGGACCTGAAAAAGCCACCGTTTCCTTTTCAGCACTGAACCGCAAGAAACACCACACTGTCTCGACTGTTTGATGATCAAAGTGTGTTAGCAGGAGTCCAGCTCAACCCCCTTCACACACACACAGTTTTTCATATTAAAGCACTGAGAAACCTGATGTTACCTTGAGGCGCTAGACTTTAATGAGGGGATTTGAGTGGAATGTAAAGGTGTGAAGGGTCACCTTTATATGGGTGAATTGGGGAAATTTACCAGCCATGAATACATTTATAACCAGAAATATGGAATTATATTTAGCATTATGTTTTTCTTGTTTTCTGCATTTCATGTTCTTTCTCTTTCCTCTTGCTCCCTTCATCTCTCAGTTATTTTAATTACTACATTAAGTGATATTACTCTTACTAATGACCTGTTTATTTGACTGCATGCATGCAGTAAGAAGGATGATGGTGTTTGGGTCAGATGCTGTAGAAATAAACCACAATTCGGTGCTTATGCGGAGTTGCAATCAACTGATGCCTTGGTTTAATGCCCTTGTAATGGTTAATCAATCAGACGAACTTATAATTAAACATGACAGGCGTTCTTAAAGAAAGAAAGATGCTTTGCATATATCATAAATGATCACAAATGCATGCTATACAGATCATTTTAGGGTGGTCTGGCCATCCCATACAGCATTTTTTTTTTTTCAAATGTACTTTTAAATATATATATATATATATATATATTTTTTTTTTTTTAAATGGCCAAATATATATTTAAAAATGTATGTAAACATATTTTTCTATTTTAAAAATACAAAAATGGTAGAAAATATAAATATATATTTTTAAAAGCATTTAAAATATATTTTGCCCTCCATATGTTTCAATCCGAGAAAATACATTCACACATCACATTTAAAGAAACACTTTATTTGTTGTCTGTAATGTGTGAAAATACACTAGGTTATTCCATCCACATTTGCATCTAGCCTAAATCTAGGCTACTGTAAGACCGGAAATGTATTTTCCTGTATATTTTGGTACATGAGAGTTGAAACTAAATATATTTTCAGTTTAAAAATATATGTCATTGTGCTTGACTGGTTACAGCATATATTTAAAATACATTTTGGCCAGATTTTTATTTTTTTGTATGTATTTTTTGTCATGTGGGATATACAGTAGTGAGCACCAGGAACCAAATTAAGATATCAAGGGGTCAAAGTTTGGCTATAGTCTTAAAAGCCTGAATTTAACTTGCAGCATGCAGTCTGTCCTTCAATTATGGCATAGAAATTCCCATTTAGACAGAAAGAGATGATCTAAATGACATGTAAAGCTACCAACTACACTATGTTTCGATTTTACACACTGCTTAGGAGATTCTACCAACAATAATAGACCAGTACAGAAAATTAGTTTTTATAATCATGCAGCAATATCTATGAAAACACTGCAAACAGAAAAGGTATGCCTGTGCAAATGTAATAAGCACTGTTTCTCAGACAAAACAAAGCACTGCTTTTGATGACTAAATCGTTTTTTTCTCTTCATTTTTGCATTTCACTTCTGTTCCAGCTTGTGTGCTGATCTATCTTGCTTAAACTCAGCATTGTGTGTTTTAAGTCTTATGATAAAATGCTTGCAATGCTTCTCATTTGTAAGTCACTTTGGATAAAAGCATCTGCTAAAAGAATACATGTAAATGTTTACTTACTGCTAAGTGCTTCAAACAAAACTCTTTCAAAAGAGTTGATGGCACTAACCTTGCAAACTTTGGCAGATTTGTTCTTCCACAGTGCTCACTGTATCAGTGTTGTACCATCTTAACACGACTTTGTTCCCAGCCGGCGATCAGACTGGATGCAGTGATTTCAGCCAGTGCTTGGTGTTTTTGTGTGTAATGTGCATCAACCGCTCAGTGAACAAACTATGAGCGGCCTGACCTGCATGCTCTCGTGGGCCTTCAGTTCAGACAAGGAACTTTAGCCAATTTGGAGCCAATGACCTGAGTCATAAATGCCATGTGACTAATCACTTTTTAGTCACAAGAAAATGACATCATGACAAAGCTGATTGGCTGATGACACCACAGTTCTAAACCTTCACTAGTGACTATCATGAGCTGTGATGACAAACACAAAAAAACTAAAAAGAGGTTGAAAAAGAATGTAATACTAAAAATTATAACATTAAATTAATCCATGATAATAATACAATGTTGTTATCTAAAACTAAAATTCAATTCAATTCAGTTGAATTGAAATTAAAAACAGTTTTCAGAAATTGAAATAAAGCTAAAATAAAATAAAGCTAAAACAAAATGAATGAAATCAATGAAAATTAGAAATGTTGCCTTGGCACCTAACTGAAATAAGCTGAAGAAATAAAATTAAAATAAAAGTAAATAGAAGTTAAAAAATAATAAAGATGCATAACAAAATTACTAAAATGAATGTATAAAAACTTAAACATAACTGTCCAACTAACATTTGTCTTTTTAATTTTACTTGATATACTAAACCCTCAAAAAAAAAAAATGAATTCAAAATTTACAACAAATTCAAAATTAAAGAGTTTTCAGAAATTGAAATAAAGCTAAAATAAAATAAAATCAATGAAATCAATGAAAATTAGAAATGTTGCCTTGGCACCTAACTGAAATAAGCTGAAGAAATAAAATTAAAATAAAAGTAAATAGAAGTTAAAAAATAATAAAGATGCATAACAAAATTACTAAAATTAATGTATAAAAACTTAAACATAACTGTCCAACTAACATTTGTCTTTTTAATTTTACTTGATATACTAAAACCTCAAAAAAAAAATTAAAATGTACAACCAATTCAAAATTAAAGAGTTTTCAGAAATTGAAATAAAGCTAAAATAAAATAAAATCAATGAAAATTAGAAATGTTGCCTTGGCACCTAACTGAAATAAGTTGATGAAGTAAAATTAAAATAAAAGTAAACAGAAGTTAAAAAATAATAAAAATACATAACAAAATTACTAAATGAATGTATAAAAACTTAAACATAACTGTCCAACTAACATTTGTCTTTTTAATTTTACTTGAAATACTAAAACCTCAATTAAAATAATAAAAAAACCGAATTCAAAATTTACAACAAATTCAAAATTAAAAACTATAATAATAATAATAAATCTATTATAATATCTCAATGATACTAAAATAACACTTATCAAAACATATCCTATATATAGTAATAATTTAATATATATAGTAATATAAAAATAATTCTAAAGCACTGCATTAATGCAATGTTTCGATAAAAAGAGGCAAAATATATAAATAAAATAGCTGCAGTTGTCAGCAGGGCCTGGATCAATATTAACATGATTTCCATTAATCATAGAGAATATCATAGAGAAACCATCACCCATGACTCCCTGGGGCACAAAAGACTTAAACATCTTCATTTTTGTATATGCACTCATTTTCTGAATGGAAAAGCGTCGTACAGTACATTTATTCAAAAGTTGTGCCATTTCGCTGCATTTTTTTCAGATGACTGTGGTGTCAAAAGCAACCATTACAGATGAACCCTTTTTGTAAGTGATGTTTATGTTCCTTGCACTTCTTTTGATGCAGTACTTCTAGTTACTCATTTCCTGTGTTGTTTGTTTTTCACTCAGTTTCTCAGTCGCCGCGCTGATTCATTTAACAGCATGACGGCATCCAGAAATCTGGAACATCTTGTCTTGTGCAACAGAAAAAGCTTCGAAAATACTTGTCACTTTACAAAAGTCCTCCTGAGCGCACGCATATTTACATAATCGACGTTGTGGCATCAAATACATCACCGGTAATTATTTGTTAGCCTAAACAGGACAGATGTACAGCACACTTATATTTCATTGTGGCTTTCATTTGTGTAGCTACTCTGAACAATTAACCTTAACAACCAACTAGCGAGCACATTTGATTTATTCTGTCCCTTTTTAGTGGTATCTTAGTCTATACTGAACTTGGGCCTATATTTCTGAAATGCATGCATCATTGACCATTTCCGTTCATATTAGTCATCCAGATTGCAATTTCTGAATTTGATTCATGACATTTTTTATTACAGACGTTGAACATCTAGTTCCATCCAGCAGGCTTTTGAATCATGCATAATGACTTTACTAAACACACAAATAAAAACTTCTCAGTTTCCTATGTAATTCCAGTATATTAGACCACTTCAGTTTCTTTGCTTAGACAGAGATTGTCTTATTATTGGGAGATGAGAGGGTCTGTATTACTTAGCCTACCGTTGGAAAAAGTGCAACAGCTAACTTGGATCACGTGAGGCACCTCAGCCAATCATACAATGGCAGTGACATCAGTGGCCAGCTTTCACAGTTCTACGATAGTTAGTTACAGTTTATGTTGCACAGTAAAAAAAGAGCGCGAATTGCTGGTCACTTACTGGTCACTGCAATTTAAGATTAGGTTTTATTCTGTTCAATTAAAAAAATATATATTTGTTGAAATCTGGAAGGCATAGAAAGAATACATTTTAATGATTTTTTGGTTACACTTTATTTCGATAGTCCACTTTAGACATTCTACTAACGATAAGTAACTTTGTAACTACATGTCAACTACATGTCAACTAATTCTCATTAATTTGCAACTACATGTCTACTAACTCTCAGAGTAGACTGTTAGGGTAGGTTTAGGGTTAGTAGAATAAGTTGACAAAGAAAGTGTTAGAAGATATTAAGCAGACAGTCTACTAATACTCTACTAACTGCTAGTTGACATGTAGTTGCAAAGTTACTTGCTGTTAATAGAATGTCTAAAGTGGACTATCGAAATAAAGTTACTGATTTTTTTTTTACCTTTATTCATTAAAAGGCACTATATCATCATCATACGCAGCAGTCACTACATTTCAAGTCTGTTGATTGAAACTAGGAAGTCGAACAAATTTTATTTTCATTAAACAACATATAATATAATACAATAATTTAAATAATTCATTTCATTTATTCATTAAAATGCATTATATCAACATAAGGAATGTGGTCACATAATAGTCATTACAATTCAAGTCTAATTTCAGGTAAAACCTAAAAACCAAAGAAAGAAAACGTTGAGCTGGAAATGAGTCCTACCTATTGCGACATCATTAGAATCTGTGATCTGCTCTGTCACTCATATGCAGATCATTTTTCATCTCCTGTTGTCTCTCACATCAAAATCCGTCCACATATTTGTTTAGAACTGTTTTGGCTTTTAAACAGTGCTTGATCTGTGCATATTTTTCTCCTGATTCGGACGAGACGACTTTTTCACTGGAGAAAGCAATAGTATGGATAGACGACTCGTATTTTAGCTGAAAGCAATGGTGTTAAGTTAAAACATCTTAATGATGGATTTGTTTCTTACAAACATGCAGCTTTTTACTTCACAAGACATTAATTAATGGACTGGAGTGGTGTGGATTATTGTGATGTTTTTATCAGCTGTTTGGACTCATTCTGACGGCACCCATTCACTGCAGAGGATCCATTGGTGAGCAAGTGATGCAATGCTACATTTCTACAAATCTGTTCTGATGAAGAAACAAACTCATCTACATCTTGGATGGCCTGAGAGTGAGTACATGTTCAGCAAATTTTAATTATAGTGTGAATTATTACTTTAAATCTGCCATTTTGTTTCTTTACCAAACTGCCAAAACTTTTAGAAAAAGACATTTATAAATGGGCTGCTGGAAGACAATTGCTTCAGCTGGAAACGTCTTTTTGCTCATAATTGAATGGCATGTCTGAGCTGTACAGTCGCTTTGTACTTTGGTCAAGACCTTTCCAACAAGAATCCAACAGCAGCAATGTAATGAAGCTTAGAGTCGGGCTGTGTTTGACACGGTCACTGCTTTAGCATGTGATGAATCTGTCCAGCAGTGATAAGGATTTATATACTGTAATATGCCAGTCCCAGAGATACGCTCCAGTGGGACTGTAAATGGATATATTGATATGGATAAAGTCTGGCTTAGCGGAAAACAAAGAACAGAGAATGGTGTAATAACCTTACAAATTATTGGACCTTCTATTTTTCAAGGTCAAAAGGGGTCGAATCGTACAAAGCATCATTATAATGAGTATAATTACAATGTGTGGTCACGTTATAAATGTAAAACAAGAAATTATATTCTGCATAAAGAAAATGAAGTCTTTAAGACCATTAGCCATTATTTTCATCACAGCACTTTTACACATTTTCACATTCAAATGTCATTAACACAATGCATCTGGATGTTTTATTTGTTTGTTTGTTGTTTGGCTGTAAAATCTTTACTTTGGTCTTTAATTTGTTACAGTAAAATAATAAATAAATAAAATAATTAAAGATCATACCAAGATGTATACCAATGTTTTCACATTATGTATATATATATATATATATATATATATCCATACTGAGAATTTGGGGAAGAGTTAACTCTGTTTAAACGGCAGGAAAATAAAATACATGGTTTCTTATTTCTTTTGATTTTGGGGTGAAATATTTTATTTTGTCTGTGAGCTGTTGGCCCATGAGAATCACATAACTGATGCCTTCATTCTAGGGCTGTGACCTTAAATTTGTCATCTTCTGTCTTTTTATATCTAGGAACTAGTGAAATATTTATTGAAAGCAGTTGTTTGCAGGTTAGATTTCATGTAAAGAATATATCACATCATAAAAGCTGAATCAGGCTGAACAAGGGACCAAAGCAAAAGCACTTGTTTTTGGGCTGTTTGTCTTGTGGCATTAGTTTCTGCGAAACGCAGATCCAGGCTGCTAGATTGCTCGTGTCTCCATTTCACAGCTGCTGTTTCTGACAAAATGCTTTTGTTATGCTTGAGAAAACCATCTCTGCTTAGCTGTGCAGTTCTTGTCTGCTATCAGACAGAAAAAAAAAAAAACACACACCACGCAGGCATCCAA
>NW_015551075.1:897825-901235 GCF_001515605.1 Sinocyclocheilus anshuiensis | reverse complement strand
TCTTAATGATGGATTTGTTTCTTACAAACATGCAGCTTTTTACTTCACAAGACATTAATTAATGGACTGGAGTGGTGTGGATTATTGTGATGTTTTTATCAGCTGTTTGGACTCATTCTGACGGCACCCATTCACTGCAGAGGATCCATTGGTGAGCAAGTGATGCAATGCTACATTTCTACAAATCTGTTCTGATGAAGAAACAAACTCATCTACATCTTGGATGGCCTGAGAGTGAGTACATGTTCAGCAAATTTTAATTATAGTGTGAATTATTACTTTAAATCTGCCATTTTGTTTCTTTACCAAACTGCCAAAACTTTTAGAAAAAGACATTTATAAATGGGCTGCTGGAAGACAATTGCTTCAGCTGGAAACGTCTTTTTGCTCATAATTGAATGGCATGTCTGAGCTGTACAGTCGCTTTGTACTTTGGTCAAGACCTTTCCAACAAGAATCCAACAGCAGCAATGTAATGAAGCTTAGAGTCGGGCTGTGTTTGACACGGTCACTGCTTTAGCATGTGATGAATCTGTCCAGCAGTGATAAGGATTTATATACTGTAATATGCCAGTCCCAGAGATACGCTCCAGTGGGACTGTAAATGGATATATTGATATGGATAAAGTCTGGCTTAGCGGAAAACAAAGAACAGAGAATGGTGTAATAACCTTACAAATTATTGGACCTTCTATTTTTCAAGGTCAAAAGGGGTCGAATCGTACAAAGCATCATTATAATGAGTATAATTACAATGTGTGGTCACGTTATAAATGTAAAACAAGAAATTATATTCTGCATAAAGAAAATGAAGTCTTTAAGACCATTAGCCATTATTTTCATCACAGCACTTTTACACATTTTCACATTCAAATGTCATTAACACAATGCATCTGGATGTTTTATTTGTTTGTTTGTTGTTTGGCTGTAAAATCTTTACTTTGGTCTTTAATTTGTTACAGTAAAATAATAAATAAATAAAATAATTAAAGATCATACCAAGATGTATACCAATGTTTTCACATTATGTATATATATATATATATATATATATATATATCCATACTGAGAATTTGGGGAAGAGTTAACTCTGTTTAAACGGCAGGAAAATAAAATACATGGTTTCTTATTTCTTTTGATTTTGGGGTGAAATATTTTATTTTGTCTGTGAGCTGTTGGCCCATGAGAATCACATAACTGATGCCTTCATTCTAGGGCTGTGACCTTAAATTTGTCATCTTCTGTCTTTTTATATCTAGGAACTAGTGAAATATTTATTGAAAGCAGTTGTTTGCAGGTTAGATTTCATGTAAAGAATATATCACATCATAAAAGCTGAATCAGGCTGAACAAGGGACCAAAGCAAAAGCACTTGTTTTTGGGCTGTTTGTCTTGTGGCATTAGTTTCTGCGAAACGCAGATCCAGGCTGCTAGATTGCTCGTGTCTCCATTTCACAGCTGCTGTTTCTGACAAAATGCTTTTGTTATGCTTGAGAAAACCATCTCTGCTTAGCTGTGCAGTTCTTGTCTGCTATCAGACAGAAAAAAAAAAAAACACACACAACGCAGGCATCCAATCTGCCGGATCGTCCAGTGCTGAAACATCAACTTACACATGTTTTACTTTGATCTGCATTTTTTTTTTTAAGATTTGCATTTTCTTGCCTTTGAGACACCAGATTTAAAAAAAAAATCAGGATTAAAGCCAAAAACTAAAATTCTGTCATCATTTAGTCACCCCCATGTTGTTCCAAACCTGGATTTTCTTGCCTCTGTTGAACAGGAAAGATGCATTTTTGAAGAATGTTCATACTGTTCTTAAAAAAATAAATAATGAATCCAAAGTAGATTGGCTCTGTCAAGCACAATAAACCAACATAAAAGTGTAAAAGCAACAGTAACAGCATCTTAAGTGTTCTTAAACATAAACTTCCTGTGAGGCAGAGACTGAAACGTAATGTGTGTTTTTCATGAAATTACACCTCTGCTGTAGCTCTCAAATCAAAGATATATCAAACCTGATGTGATGCATTTCATGTCACCTTAAAATTTCCTTTAGAGACAAACTAATGCACTGTCCACTGTGAATAAAAAAGAAGTCAAATTTACGATTTAAAATGGCAGCTTAGGTTGCCAGAACCTTACCGTATAAAATATGGTAGCAAATTTACTTCATTAGCTGAGATAATGTTAATATACCAAATACCGATATCTGCTTTTACTTTTACAATATACTGACAACCACCTTAAAAACACAGGTGATATTGAGAAAACTGAGGTCAACAGGTTACTAATATATAGAAGGTGCAGACATGTCATACACACATATACAAACGCCATTATGGTAACACACATGACACAAAAATAATACAATAAATATTATATTTTCAACATAAGATGTCATTTAAAAACCTAATGTGCATAACAGGGAATTCTAGGGATGTAATTTACTTTTTTTTCATATAAATTTACATAAAATGTTCGATTTAGTACAGTTTTTCACAATTAACACATTTTTTACCATAACATTTTTACAGTCTTTTACCTTTATGATTATGATCACTTTTTTACAGTGTAGTTTTTAAAACCTAAAGGGTTTCTAATCTTTAGTCAGAACCGATCCTACAGGATCCTAATGGAAATTTTCCTGTAATAATCAAGCAAACATAGTATTTTTAAAGTACATATTAGCACCTAAAGTGCTAATTCTGAGTTCAGGGATATACTGAGCATATTCCTTATCTATGAGTATTTTAATAAAAAAAATATAAAAAATACATTTAAAGCAACTGTATGTACAACTGTATGTACAGTAAGTTTTTTACCTTGCAATATCGTTTTACAGTGTAGTTTTTAAAACCTAAAGGGTTTCTAATCTTTAGTCAGAACCGATCCTACAGGATCCTAATGGAAATTTTCCTGTAATAATCAAGCAAACATAGTATTTTTAAAGTACATATTAGCACCTAAAGTGCTAATTCTGAGTTCAGGGATATACTGAGCATATTCCTTATCTATGAGTATTTTAATCAAAAAAATATAAAAAATACATTTAAAGCAACTGTATGTACAGTAAGTTTTTTACCTTGCAATATCGGTTTAAAAGTCATTCTGATGGTACACTGATTTCTAATAAGGTGAATGGCTTCTGTTTCTTTCCCACGCGAAACTCAGCAAAAAAGACGTATTGCTTTATGGCAGCAACAAATGCACGTGTTTTGCTATTCGCTGTAATTAGGACAGCGGTGCATTTACGACAGTGAATTCCACTCACTCCCTGAATGTCAGCGGAGACAACTAGACAACTAGAAGAGCCCCAGAGACAGATCCCCAGTGAAGACCTTGTCTCCTAGACAGCCACCGGGACAAAACCACAGGAACCACAAGAGGCCTCTGCACAACGTGCCTTT
>NW_015551075.1:886334-897162 GCF_001515605.1 Sinocyclocheilus anshuiensis | reverse complement strand
ACTGTATGTACAGTAAGTTTTTTACCTTGCAATATCGGTTTAAAAGTCATTCTGATGGTACACTGATTTCTAATAAGGTGAATGGCTTCTGTTTCTTTCCCACGCGAAACTCAGCAAAAAAGACGTATTGCTTTATGGCAGCAACAAATGCACGTGTTTTGCTATTCGCTGTAATTAGGACAGCGGTGCATTTACGACAGTGAATTCCACTCACTCCCTGAATGTCAGCGGAGACAACTAGACAACTAGAAGAGCCCCAGAGACAGATCCCCAGTGAAGACCTTGTCTCCTAGACAGCCACCGGGACAAAACCACAGGAACCAGTTGAGTCCTCTGCACAATGTGACTTTTCTGCAGCCTGGAATTGAACTGCTGGTTTTGTCTGGCCAGAGGAGAACTGATCCCCCGACTGAGCCTGGTTTCTCCCAAGGTGTTTTCTCCATTCTGTCACCGATGAAGTTTTGGTTCCTTGCTGCTGTCGCCTCTGGCTTGCTTAGTTGGGGACACTTAATTTCCAGCGATATCGTCGACTTGATTGCACAGAGACTATTTTAACTGAACTGAGCTGGATGATGACATAACTGAATTCAATGATGAACTGCCTTTAACTGAAAATTGAGTGTTTACTATTGTCATTTTGCATTATTGACACACTATTTTCCTATTTAATACTGTAAAGTTGCTTTGACGCAATCTGTATTGTTAAAAGTGCTATATAAATGAAGGTGACTTGACTTGACTCATAGGGTGCTCGCAAAAACACACAAAACCACATACAGTTGCTTTAATACAATTATTACATTGGTCTTGGTTATACTGGCCTTGAAATTTAGCAAGTTGTACTTGAATCTTCACTAATAAACAGAATTCACAGAACCTGCTGTACTTTGCACTTTCTGGAAACCGTAGCAACTGTGGCAATCAATGTCCTTAAAATTCACTCTAAATATCTCCTCATTACAGAGTCCCTCTGAAAATTGTTTTCTAGCCTCAGCAGGTTCTGGCAGTCTAGTTGAGATCTGCTCTTGATAATGTCCCCAGTGCCAGGCCAGTGCCAGCTCTTTACACCAACCTGTGCCAGATTTCATATAAGCTCTGCTCAGCAGGCCAGAATCCAGCATGAGGTAGATCTCACACTGACAGACCCAGAGAGCAGCTGCACGGTGATAATCATACTGTACTTAAAGTCAACATGACATCAAAAATGTCCCAATTTACTTTCCTATTACATGCCCCTTATCTTACTGTGGATGATTCATCAGTGCATATTATATGAAGTAAGATGTGACTTTCGTTAAATGTATTAACTTCTGAAACAACCTTGGTTTTTATTATTGTATAGGCAAAGTCATCACTAATGCAACTTTTCAGTGCATTTATGAAACAATGCATTTTAGGATTGCCTTCTCCACAACAGATAGAGAAAGAAAGAAAAAGGCATAGAAAAAGGCTGCCTATAGCTTTCTGAACAGTCTTCATGTCAGAAATGCATTTATGATGCCTTGAAATGCTGCAGCTCACCAGGTTTTGGAACAGAGCCTTCAAATGCTTTTAATCACAATAATAGTAACATGACGAGTGTTTGATGGAGCACCTAGAACATTTCCAGATATTTATAGATGTCATTGTCGCCTCAACATTCCCAGGAAAACACCATCATTCGACTTTCCATATTTAGACATCAGTCATAGTCTGGTTTCAGAGAGCACATCCAGAGGAATAGGGATATAAAAATACGAAAAATGAATCATGATATCGAGAAACACATGCAAAGGACACATGCATAGACAGATGCACATTCAACAGTCTGAACAGTAAGAGATTTATTAGAATATGACTCCAGTTACACTTGATTCACAATGCGCTCTGAACCTGAAATTATTTACAGGGCTCTACAGCGTGCTACTACACACAGTTCCCGTGTCGAAGGCGAGGTCACCGGACATTCGGCCAATCAAAGAAAAGGTCACATTCAAATGCCCTAATTACTGATCAGGTCAATTAAAGGAATAGTTCACCCAAAAGCAGTGGTCTAGTGGTGCTTTGAGATACTCAACTTATGCCCCCAATTTTATTTTTTAAGTGGGCCAGCAAAGGATGAACACCCTGTGTTATAAACAGTGACATGTAAAACTAGTCTTGAATATTTGGTTCACCCCAAAATGGGCAAGTAGTATTGGCACACTGTCACTTAACTTCTGCTGCTTGAATTCATGGAGTAAGGATCATTATGAAATTAATATTAGCCACAGAAGAGGTGCAGATTTTGCAATAAATAATTAAAATAAAAAATAATAAATAAATAAATAAATAAATAAATAGACTGCAGCAATTAACATTTTGGCAGAACCTCTACTAAATTACATGCTATTTTGTTTTGTTATTTTGTTCTGAACAGAATCGTGGGAGAATCATAATCTCTAATTGTAATAATAAAAAAAAAACAATTGTGATTCTCAATTTATCCATAATTGTGCAGCTCTGCTCCTATGTGTGACTGACTGTTTCTCCCATGACATACAGTGACGGGCAAATGGTAATTTTGAGCCCTGATACAGGGGTGTAGCCATCATTTCAGAAGTGAGGGGGACAGAAATGTCAAATATAACAATACTTTTTTATTATTATTATTAATTGTATTATTATTATTATTATTATTACTATCCTATCTCTTACTTTTAATTGGCTGAGAAATCAAATACACTGCTGGACAATAACCAATAATTTGTATTCTATAATATTGTTCCTATATTTTCCTAATGACAATTTTATGATTTGTTTATATACTACAAACTGCACTGCATTATTCAGATGCTTTTTTATCACCTGGAGATGACTGGAAAACACACACATGAACCATATATTGTCGCAATCGTGTGTTTACCGTCTTCACGTTTCATCAGTCAAAACGTTTCTTTTTATTCAGCTCAGCTACAGCTGAGAATGCTTTGGCTACAGTAATAGCCTTTATCCATATTAGGGATTTCCTGGCACATCATAAGTTATTACTTCGACGAGTCCATTTTGGGCTTTCTTTTCAGTATGAATGAAACATAGACTGCATGAGCGTGTTTAAGCCTTGGTCCTGACCGTATTACTGATTGTTTTTAGGGAATATTTGCATTTGTTCACATGCGATTGAATTAGCTACTCATGTGCTGGACAGTCATGATTTGGCTAATGCAGGACTCTACTGAATGATACGCTTCAGAGGGGATTTTGAAGTGGGTATACGTAATGCCGACTGATAAAAGTACGTTGTATACCTGTGTATACTCTGCACTGCACCACTGCCCAAAAGTGACAGTCAAAGTCATTATTTACTAAAACCTTATGCCACTACAAACCCATAAGCCATTATTCTCACACAATACTGTCACATCATTTCATAATTTTCCTGTTGTATTGAGAAAATATCAACCTATGGGGTTGGATTGCCATGAGGTGAGCAAATAAATGACAAGCTTTATTATTTGGTGAATTAGTCCTATATGTTTCGGAATATAACATTGCAAAACTACAGCGGTAGGGATATGAATGTATATATTTTGAAATCTATTAATCATTGAAAACCAATGCTTTTGCAGAACTCCCAAGAACAAACTTAAGATCAAAAGTAGTAGTAGTAGTAAATTCTCACATGTGTAAAGGATCATTCTATTAATGTCATTTTTATGTGCAAGTTACATTTCTCTTAAAGGCGAAGTGTGCTATTTCTATGGCACTAGTTAAAGGAATAATTTACCTAAAAATGAAAATTTGCTTAAAATGTACTCACCCTCATGCCATCCAAAATGTAGATGATTTTGTTTCTTCATCAGAACAGATTTGAAGAAATCTAGCATTACATCACTTGATCACCAATGGATCCTCTTAACCAGGGGTCTCCAAACTCGGTCCTGGAGGGCCGGTGTCCTGCAGAGTTTAGCTCCAACTTGACTCAACACACCTGTCTGGAAGTTTCAAGTATACCTAGTAAGAACTTGATTGGCTGGTTCAGGTGTAAACTCTGCAGGACATCGGCCCTCCATGACCGATTTTGGTGACCCCTGCTCTTAACCATCTTAATGATGGGTTTGTTTATTACAAACACACAGCTTTTCGCTTCACAAGACATTAACTGATGGACTGGAGTGGTGTGGATTATTGTGAAGTTTTTATCAGCTGTTTGGACTCTCATTCTGACGGCACCCATTCACTACAAAGGATCCACTGGTCAGCAAGTGATGTGATGCTAAATTTCTCCAAATCTGTTCTGATGAAGAAACAAACTCATCTACATCTTGGATGGCCTGAGGGTGAGCACATTTTCATTTTTGGTTGCACTATTCCTTTAATTTAGGATAAATCTAACAAAACAATTACACACTTCACCTTTAAATTTAGTGGAACCTGTTTGCTTTCATACAACACACTATAAAAGACAGACCATTGATTTTGGTTGGCTACAAAATAAATGCACCGTTATTTGATTAGCAGTGGTCATAAAGTGCTGCAGGGATGATTTTTGTAGGTCAACCCAAAAGTTTGCATCACCCTGGTTCCCTCGACAAAAAATCCAGTAGGATATTTCCGCTGGCTTTTGGATTAATGTGGAAATAATCTCTGTAACCAACAAAAGTGTATGATTCTCACACATTTTGTTCAAGATAACCTCACAAATAAACAACTTCTGTGAATTTTAAAGTCTAAATACAATCGGCAGAAGTAAAAAGCTAATTGTAAGCTAACAATGAACTGCAATGTTTGCATGACTTTAGCATAAGCTTCTGAATACTTTGCAAAAGCGCGAGTATAAACACAAGGCTATAAAAGCAGTCTAGTGAGTATATGAGTTTTTCTGTTCAGTGTGATGACGTTTTATGTCCCCATCAAACTCAGAAGTAATCGCCTTTTTCAAGACAGGTAAAAACTTTTTTAAAAACTTTTGACTTCAGGACAGTGGAACCGGAAGTGCAAAAAACAACAACACTTGTTTCTGGGTTTTGGGACTCATTCCGGCAGCACTCTATTCCTTATAACATTCACATATTATGATATGATAAAACCTTCAAATATCAGTTAGTTTGCACAATGCTTTTTCTGTTTTTTGTTCAGGCATTGTTCCAAAACCTAGTGAGCTGATTACATAGACAGCATTTAAGGCATCACAGGCTGTTCCAAAGGGCAACGTGCTTGTGTCAAACTCTACTGAAATCAATTGTTAATCAAGTTTCCTGTGTGCTTCACGTGAGGAGCGCTATCTGTATGATGCACACAGTTGCTGTCTATTTGGAGCACACCAAATCAGTCACTAAGGACTTATTTCAGTTAGGATGCTGCCTCAGAAGATAGCTGCCTACTATGTAGGCGTTAGACAAGAAATGCAGCTCATTAGTTGTAGAACAGCGCCTGTTTCTGACAATATTGTTTCTGACTAACAGGCGGTTTTCACTCAACGGCCCTACAGCTTGACTTCTCAGAAGAATCACTTTTACAACGGGTGTAAAGAGCGTCAAAAGTGAACATCATTAAGGTAAGTTCACAGTTTTTGTTGACAGGTCCAATTTTAGATCGGTCTGGTGAATAAGTGCAAGAAAAACACTTTCAGAGAAAAACTGAGCTAGTTGAAAGTGATTTGGCAATTCAAGTATACAGTGTTATGATTAGTTATGATAGAACAAGGCAAAGTATATATAATCACAATCAAAGAGAAAGCAGCTATGTACTATGATATAATTGTTTTTGAAATGCTGTATTGGCATTAATACAGACTCAATCCAAAGGAAATGAAGTCACACGTCACTATTCAAACAAACTGAATAAACATCATTAATAGAGTCATTTTACTGTCCTCACATTCTACAATCAAAACCCCTCAACATTAAGGAATAATTCACCTAAAAATTACAATTCTGTCAGTTTTTTTGCTCACACTCATGTTTTTCCAAATCTGTGTGACTGACGATGAATAAGTGACTTTACACTAGTTTCCCACAAAATTACATTTAAATATGGGCCAGTTGCGTATTTGGGTTTATTAGTGCTTATTCATTTAAAATGTTTCACTTCGAATATAGCACACAAGTCATATGGACTACTTTTATGCCCTGTTGAAAAAACCAGCATATGCTGGTCATCCCAGCGTCAAAACATACCTAACCAGCATATGCTGGTTTTTTCAACAGGGTGGTGTTTATTTCTTGTTGGAGAATATGGTCATTATAAGCACAAAAAAATTAATGGAACAGCACACAAGTTTATGTGACATGAAGGTGAATAAACAATGACAGACTTTTCATTTTCGCATGAACTATTCCTTACTGAATGCACACATTAACTATATATTTGCACTATCTGAATATATATTCCTTATAAAAGGCATTGCACGAGCCCAAACACTCCAGTGATTTCCAAAGATAAATCCAACTCGTCTTTAAAACATTCTGTCAGCGTATTCATTGAAAAATAACTCTCGTTAAAATTCTTGTAATCATAGTAGGCCTAAAGTAAAAAATAGAATGCGCTTAAACATAAAGCTTTCCCTTTACCAAAAAAAGAAACAGACATAAAACATATCGGTACATTATATTCTGGACTATAAAACAAAGGTGCACCTCCGAGCCTTTAAGTAAGGCCATCTACTACATAACAAATAATTTATTCAAGTTATAAATATTGACTAACGAAAATAAAAAAGACACGTCAAATTGCAATCCTTAACTTTTTGTTGTGATATATTTCGATAGACATTCCAGTAAAGTCTAAGGCCGGTGGCTGAAATCAGACCTAATTACAATCCCCGCAAATGAAGTCCCATAGAAACCTCAAGACTTCATGGTGCAAATGGGCACTACGATGACCAGTATCACAGTGCAGGCGGCCGCAGCGATCAACGCGCCGATTTTACACGCCTTGGCTCTGCGAAACTCCGCCTCCTTGCGCTTGAGCAGCGAATCGTAGCCCGGTGTGTAGATATCCTCCATCCAGTACTCCAGATTGTTGGGGTTGAGTGACTCCTGGACCTGTAGGGGAACAGAAAAAGGTGAGAAGTCCTGCGAAGAAAAGCGTCTGTGCGGAGCGGACAGTGATTGTGCTGTGAAATAAAGGCCGTGGAAGATGAATGGAGCTCTCGTCCAGTCGGCTTGCTAACTGCAGACAGATTACTGAAGCAACACATTCTGTCGAGATGGAATTTTTCATCAAATTGCCATTTTAATTGAATACAAGGTGAGCCAGTGAGGGGGAAATAAGAAAGAGGAAAATCGTGATACGGCACTCGGTTCAGGATGAGAGAGATGTTCGGGTATGACAGCAGGGAAGATGGAAACAGTCAGCCAAAAATAGCCAAAGCAGCTGAAGGGGACAAAACAACATTTTCTGAAGAAAACACGAGTGGGGATTGTCTGTGCAAAAGTCACCATCATGATGCTTGGGTGTTTTGGGCGGCTGCCAGTATATGGCTGCTGAGTTGTTCTGATTAGTTTTTGGCGGGTTATGTAGTTGCTATGGTGTTCTAGTAAGCTGTTGCTATCAGGGTTATACAGCATTCAGAGTTAAAGTGAGGTAGTAAACAGGATGCAGAATTCAAAATTTGAATATAAGGAAGTATATATAACTGTAAAATAAAATGTAAAGTTTCAAGCAGAGAGACACAGACAGTTGGAATAATAGAAACAATATGAATAGGATTAAACAATATGAGAGACAGAATGCCAGAACGAACGAAAGAACAATAAATAGAACAAATGATAGATAGACAGACAAACAGACCAAACGAATAGATGTTCAAAAGACAGATAGAATGTTAGATAGAACAAACGATAGAAAGAACAAATGTACAATAGATAGAACGAACGGCAGAATGGTTGATGGATAGAACGAATTATAGAATGGACAAATGGATGATAGATAGAGTATTGCTCTATAGAACGACAGAATGATCAAATGACTGAAAGAATAAACAGATAATAGATCAAACAAACAACAGATAGTATGAACGATTGAACAATAGATAGAATGACAGAATGAGAGATAGAACGATTGAACGATAGAATGAACAAACAATCGGAAAAACGGATAGAACGAATGAATGATAAATAGAACAAACAACAGAATGATAGAACAATATATAGATACAGACAGAATGAACAAATCATAGATAGATAGATAGATAGATATTACAAGGTTGTAAGCAAAAGTGTGATTGACTGTAAACATCAATGTAACTCTTCATTTCAGCACAACAGATATCAGCAGCCAGCACTTTCAAGTGAACAGCTCGCTTTATCAGGAATTTGAGGTGGTCGAAAAATCAGTATCCACAGGAGAGGGTCAGCTCATTGATCGCAAGGGTTCACAGCAATGTTTACGCTTTAATTGTGTCCCTACACTGAGGCTATGGGACTCTTTAGCTTATAATTAGAACAACTTTAAATGTCAAGTGAACAGAGTCAAAGCTAACGAGCCAGAAGTCGCTCAAAAATATCCAATGTAAATGACAGTACTCTGATAGCTTGCTGCAGGCCTGCAATTAAAGTACAGGTAAATATACAGCAATTTCAGCGATCAACAGACACATTTCCATTGATGTTTTTGTCTGTTTTTCAGCAACAGCATGTTTTCAGCAGTAGTTACCTGTCCTCAGACACAAATAATAACAATTTAGCTGTCCAAAATTGACCATCCAAAATTTAAAACACTTATAAATACATACATACATACAATATTAATGTTGTTTATTCATTTGCTATTAAACAAACAAACAAATGGGAGACCACCTTGAACTGGGCGTGAATGATTTGTCTAAGCAATACGGCATTATAAGATGTCTATCTAATGTCAAGAGCACATTCTGCCTCTGCAACACAGCTGTGACAATGCTGCCATTTTCCATGCCTCTAATGACTGTCTTCCAGGCACTGTCTTCCTTTTGCAGCCAAAGTCTGTTCAATTTTGCCATTTGTCACGTGTGGATTGGTTCTGAATATCAGATGGCATTAATTTCAGCAATAACTGGCAGCAGGATGCCATCACCAATGGCACTTTCCTCCGCTACACTGAGCATGTATAACTGCATGCACACTGAAGGTATTAAGCATCTCCAATAAGCTCAGAATAATCTTATATCAATACCAGTAGTGAGCAAGAAAGATAATCAGATTTTCTTGTGGAAAACAAACTCCATAATTCCATGAAGGAAAACAGCAATCATTAGTTGTAGTTGTAGAGGTGTGGATTGGAGACACAAAATTACGTTAGACACCGGACACTCGACACAGGAAAACACTGTGCTAAATAACAGGAACTAAACGAGGTAATTACAGAGACACAGCTGAATCAAGTGAACACAATCAACATGAGGAGAAACTGTGTCCTTGGGGAAAATTTCGGGTTCTGAGGCCCTCCGTGGGCCAGGTGTTGGAACAACGGCCCTCCCTGGGCTTGACTGAGGATCTGAGGCCCTCCGTGGGCCTGACGTAGGAGCAGTGGCCCTCCCTGGACTTGACTCGGGAACTGTGACCCTCCTTGGGCCAGACGTGGGAACAGCAGCCCTCTCTGGGCTGGACGTGGGAGCAGGAGCCCTCTCGGGGCATAACTTGGGAACAGAGTCTTTCTCTGGGCTTGACTTGGGAACTGGAGCCCTCTCTGGACTAAACTCAGGAACTGGAGCCCTCCCTGGGTTCGACGTGGAAACAGCAGCCCTCTCTCGGGACTGGGGCTAGAGCCATTTCTTGACTCTGGTCAGGGGCTGGAGCCGACACTGGAGCGGACTCAGGGGCTGGGGCCCACACTGGAGCAAGCTGAGGGGCTGGAGCCGACACTGGAGCAAGCTCAGGGGCTGGAGCCGATACTGAAGCGGACTCAGGGGCTGGAGCCGACACTGAAGCGGACTCAGGGGCTGGAGCCGACACTGAAGCGGACTCAGGTGCTGGAGCCGACACTGAAGTGGACTCAGGGGCTAGAGCCGACACTGAAGCGGACTCAGGGGCTGGAGCCGACACTGGACCGGATTCAGGGGCTGGAGCCGACACTGGAGCGGACTCAAATAATTACCTCATTGTATAGTTTTCGTACAATTGCATCCTTGCTGCCAAGGGGCGTCATGCACTCATTATTTTTGAGGGGGCACGAGTTGGGGTGGGGGGATGGGTTATTTTATTACATAACACTTATGTTTTATTTATTTTTTCATTTTTATTCGAAACATCCCCAAACGCATTAACTATATCATGAAATATCTTGATTCTCACCTTATAGATTATGTTGATCTATACTGGTCGATGGTCAAAGTAACCTAATAATGTAATCTATTAACTATGCATAAAAACCTGTCTGTTTACTTAATTAACAGATATGGATGTCATGCCATAACATATTTTTTAATACGACTGAGTTTCTATTTAATGTGACTTTAACATTGAAAGTTAATGTGGATAAAAACATTGCAAGTTAGGCTACTAATCATAACACTTTCATTGTACAGAAAGAGAGCAAAGAACATTTACATTATCAAAGAATATTTTCACTGACCGTAAGAGTCAAGCACTCTCAAAAACTCCCATTAAAATCACTGAAGCTGTTTACACTATTAAATTAATATCTTTCAGATTCGTACACACATTTGCACTTTGTTGTTTCTGATGAGAGAATTCGCCAGAAAGAGGTATTCAGTCAGCGACCGAGTGAAAAAAACACCGGCATTTTAACGATGACTCATCTGAACGCCTCTGATTGGTCATTGCATTCATAAGCTCAACAGCATGGTGTGTGATTGGTTAAAGGGGTCCTATTATGCTCTTTTACAAAGTCTTGATTTTGTTTTGGGGGTGTACTAGAACAGGCTCTC
>NW_015551075.1:876508-885413 GCF_001515605.1 Sinocyclocheilus anshuiensis | reverse complement strand
GGAATTATTTGTAATGATATTCCAATGAGCCGCTTTGTGATATCACAAAGCCCGGAAAACAAACGCTGTAGTCCAAACGAGCCGTTCGTTGTAGTTCTTGAAAAGGGATTTAAAAAAAAAGAAATATCTCCCTTTGGAGTGGACTTTGAGATTTGTAACTTTCTAGATCTTTTTTATGCCCAAACATACACACTGGCTAAAATTAAAAAAGTGAAAAAGCATAGTGCTGTAAAAAGCGTCTGTATCTGGCTCAGCGCCAGCCAGCGAACGAACGCAGATTTGAATTTAGCAGCTGATGATATGACGCACTGAACGTTATAATCACGCCGGTGTGATTGTATTAAATATAGAAAATATTAATCGGCTATTTTTTGTCTTTTTGAAGCTGCATTCAAAATCCACTTGGCTCAAAAATCTGAGGGGGCACGTGCCCCCTCACTTTGGATGGGCATGATGCCTCTGCTTGCTGCAGAAATCCAGAAAACTCTTTGCTTTGCCAGCCTCATTTTGTTGTTCAAGGTTCGAAAGCGCTGTACTGGGTCACTAAGAATCACTGGTACATTGCATTGCTCAAGCTGCGTTCTGTCTTTTTGACATTTTCTGTCTTTTTTCTGTTCCTCTCATGCTATGGTTGGGTAAGTAGGCCTTCAGAAAATTAGCCCTTGCAAATGGGCAAAATGAGAGATGCTCCCCTGCTTCTAGCCAAATTTCCATGCACTGGAGTGAATAGGTAGAACAGATTTGATGCAAAGATGTAGGGCATATTTTAAAATCCAGCTGCAGAAGTTGCAAAAGCCATCGAAGAAGTCAGCAATTTATTTTTCTGTTCCATCGTTTTCACTTTGTTCAGTACAAGAACAGCTAGTTTTAAAGCCATCACTTGCTTTTGTCCATTCAAAATCAATATCCCTTTGGAGAGAGTCAATAAAATACAGCATAGATTATGTTATTATGAGAGAAGCTTGCTGAGTGCTGTCTCCTACACTAAAGCCTTTTTATTGTGTGCTGTCCTCTATCAATAGCACGCGATTATGTCTGGAGATAGCGAAGACAGATAAACATCATCTGAAACAGACAACTGTAAGCCTTCATCTAAAACAAACACACAACAGACGGTTTTCAAGCCTGCATGAATACAAATGGACCCTTTTTACTTTAAAACATGCTCCTGATCTGAAAAAAAAAATAAAAATAAAAATTCAACTTTCAACTATTTTTTCTTGTTAATTTTAGTTGGTAACACCAACTTTTCAGTATTATGGAAAGTCTATTTTGTTCATGTTCTTTTACATCTCATCATGGCATGCATGCCTCTCATACTCTCCTATAAAGTCATATTGTTTGTTTTCCTTGAATAAGCTTTATTATTGAGGATGCTTATTGTAATTTGTTGTTTCAATTTGTTACAGCATTGAATCAGTTCATAACAACTTCAACAAATTTGCATTTACATTAGGCAATACGAAAATCCATTTACATCATGTGCCTAAAAAAGTTATTTAAATACATTTTTGTAAAAAGTAAGCATTTCTGTGTTAAAGGAATCAATGAGCTGTCAACTCTAGAACCTCTCAGACTGATTCAGTCCAACTCAGTTGTTCAGCCTTGTTCGTGAGTGAACAATTAATTGATTGTTAAGTGGCATATTAAAAAATCTCTCTAAAATATTCTAGTAAAGCCATATGTACACCAAAATTGCTTTAAATTATGTTTTTGATATGTATATATAATGTTTTGCCAATGAATCAGCTCATAAAAACACAATTTGCATTTACATAATTTCATCCCAGTGATTCACCTAAAAGCTTATTTATTGATTTATTTATTATTATTATTTTTTTTTTTGTAAAAAGTCATTTTGCTGTGTTAGCTCATAAGAATACATTTAATTTGCATTTACATATTATATATAATTCAATCTCCAATTATTCAATTATTTGTCTATATAATAAATATTTAAAAAATAACTTTTTTTGTCACAAATTTCCATATTAAACAGTTCTAGGTAAAATTAGTCAGTTGGTTATTGGCTCAAGAACCTGTCTGACTGATTCAATCCAATTAATGAACAAACTGTTCATTCTGGTTTGTGAATGAATCATTCTACTGATTAAATGAAATAATTAAATTCAAAAGAATAAGTCGCTAATTAATCTTTTTTTTCCCCCAAATCCTAGCCTACATTTTTTTCTCACTGAACATCCAGTTTCACTCAAAAATATGTTAGATTTCAGAAATGAATTTGGTGGCAAACAGTTTTTCAGGATGTTTTAAGTCTGCACACAACAGACAAAAAAGAGGAGCATTTTAATCCTCTCTCACTCCTCATGAGAAATCAAGGTTAATTAAAGGTTTTCCAACGTTCCTTTATGATCTACACATAACAAAAATGCCTGGCAAATCTGTACTAATTAAAACTTAAAAATTGCATGCTTTTCAAAATGTCTCAAAATTAATCCACATAAACAAATTACGTCATTTCCATATTAAATGCTTCTCAGTTAAATGAGTCAGTGAGTCATTGACTCAAGAACCTCTCAGATTGATTCCATCCAAAATCGTAAGGCAAATCTTTCAAACTGGATCAACCAATTCAAAATGCAATCATATTCCATCCTACATTTATTCTCACTAAACATGCAGTTTCACTTAGAAATACGTTCGATTCCAGAAGCAAATTGGGCTGCTAACAACATTTGATGTTGGCATTGAAATGAAGCCAAGGACCTGCAGTAATTGCAATGACTGTCAACAATGAGTGGTTTTAAGGATCATTAATATTTCACAGCACACAAGGTCACCTACTGCGCTGCCGACCTTAAGCCACACTGCCAGCATGTGGCAGGGAAGCACTGATTGAATGACAATCGATGCCGTCATTCCCATGAGCCTCAGCTTTTGAAGCTAATCCCACACACAGCAAAGCCTCAAGGAACAGTGAAAATCGACAAGATTGGCAAGGTTGCAATCACAGCGAGGTGGCATCTCACCTGCAGGTCCAGGGCGCTGAGCTTGTTCTTGTCTCCTGAGTTGCGTTTGTACTCTTCGATGGTCCAGGAGGGCTGGGAGCGCTTGCCATCGGCGAGGCCGGTCAGCCGCAGGTCCGTGTAGAGAGGGCTGCCCTTCACGTGAGACTTGACGGCGGGAGGGAGGTGGTGTGGGCTGAACACCTGCTCCACCAGGTAGGAGTCCTTGGGCGGCTTTGAGGAGCGGTGGGCCTGGTGGGCTTCATACTGCCGATCTGTCTGTAGGGGAGAAATGAGAGGAAAGGTCACGGAGGAGGAAGCATCATATCTCTTCTGCTGATCTGATGATGCATCCTAAGACTGATGATACTGAACAAGGCAAAACAAAAAGGAGGGTTTTAAGCCTTTGTCACGCTTCCTCTATGATGCAAACGTAACAAAACAGCTGGTGAATCTGTATGAATCAAAACTACATGCAAAATATCTCACAATAAAATTCCATCCACATTCACGTTTCAGAAGTGTGGTTTACAAAGCCGAGCAACACTATTATTTTTGAGCAAACCCCAACCCTTAAAGGGATAGTTCACCCAAAAATGAAAATATGTGACCCTGGACCACAAAACCAGTCATAAGGGTCAATTTTTATTGATTTTTATTGAGATACAACTATTTGAAAATCTGGAATCTGAGGGTGCAAAAAATCTAACTATTGAGAAAATCGCCTTTAAAGGGGTGGTTGACTGGTTTATTTGGTGGTTGACTAACGCATTATTTTTCACATAATTGACCTTTATTCCACACCGCTCTGTCCCTTCTCCTCTGAACGCACTGATCATTTCCTGCTTTTATGAAGCCCCTCCCTCAGAAATACACAATGGGCTCTAATTGATTAGCTGGCCCAGTGTGTTGTGATTGGCTAAACCGCCTCTAGCCGCGCATCTAAACGTCCCGCCCCCCAACATAGCGGCATGTTCTCTGGTTGTATTGTAAACAATGACGTCCTCTATATTGCTTATCAATTTGAGCCCGATTGAGACGCAGAGGATATTAGTGAAGAGGATCGTGCAGAACCTGTGCAAGCACGGCTTTTAATGGTAGGCCTAAGATTTTGTTTGTTGTTGTTTTTGGCTATTGCTACAAATATACCCCAGCGACTTAAGACTGCTTTTGTGGTCCAGGGTCACATGTTGTTGTTTGCCAATTTGTTCTAAACTGGAATTTCTTTCTTCTGCTAAACATAAAAGAATATAATGTAACCAAACAGTTGATAGTCCCCAATTTACTTCCATTGTATATTTTCAATACTATGGAAGTCAATGGGGAGCATCAACTGTTTAGTAAACAATATTCTTTAAAATATATTATTTTCTGTTCAACAGAAGACAGAATCTCATAAAGATTTGGAAAAACTTGAGGCTGAGTAAATAATGACAAGTTTCATTTTTGGTGAACTATCCCTTTAAGAGGTAGGATTTTTTTTTTTATGTTTGAGAAAGAATTATCTTATGTGCACCATTTATTTGATTAAAAAAATACAGTAAAATTGTGAAATATTATTGCAATTTAAAATAACTGTTTTCTATCTGAATATATTTTAAAGTGTAATTTATTCCTGTGATGCAAAGCTGAATCAGTGTCACTTGATCCTTCAGAAATCATTCTAATATGCAGATTTGCCACTCAATAAACATTTATTATTATTATTATCAACGTTGAAAACAGTTGTGCTGCTTCATATTTTTGAGGAAACCCCTTTAATCAGGATTCTTTGATGAACAGAATATAAATCTTTTGTAACATTCGGAAGCTTTTGTGTAAAGTATTTACTGTCACTTTTTATCGATTGAATGCATCCTTGCAGAAGAAAAATATTTTTTAAAAATCTCAAAAGAAATCTTACTGACCCCCAAGCTTTTCAACAGTAGTGTAACATGCACTGCAAATGTTTGTGCTGCAAACATGAATTAAACCTCAAATCATAAACAATAGCATAACGCTCTTCGCAACTGGACAGTTTTCACCAAGAATATGAGGGAAAAAAGTGTTTCTTTGAAGAAGTGACTCAAGTCTACTGACCAAAATCATAGAGGCTTGTGATTGGCACCTACTGTAGCAACTGCATAGCAACATGTTTACAACTCATTTGAACTCCTGTAGCAAACCGCTAATCAACACCCTCCCAGCTAACAGCGAATGTTCTGACAAGGTTACAAAGTAATGTTCATAGAACATCAGCACAAAAACAAAGGAACAAAAAAGGAGCGTTATATTTCTGCAGTACTTCAGTTGTACGTTCATCTAACGCTTTTAAATGTTACTACTTGTTTCAGAACATTCAGGGAATATTCAAAAGTAACATTCCCATGATGTTTGCAAAATGATCAAATGAAATTTTCCCTTAACGTTCGCATAACCGAAAAAGAAAAAAAAACTGGATGTTTTAAAGTAACATTTTCAAAACTTGATGGTAATATTAGCAAAACATTCTCACAATATATTTTTGTTAGTTGTGCTGGCAGTCCCCCAAAACACCCTAACATCATTATGGCAACTTTTGCACCACAGGCAAACACCTCCTTTCCTTCAGCAATTCAGAGTTATTAGTTATTTGACTTATTGGACAAAAACGAACAGCCGGACACCAGGGGCCGATGCAAACACACCGCATCAGCTATAAGTCTCAGCAAAAAGCATGCTGGCGCTGCATGAGTCTAACTAGCGAGATATATATGCGCAAGCAGGAATGACATCGGTCTTGCGGAGCAGGAAATGTGTGCTTGTCTCAGTCCTTACACTATTATAAAGAATAATATCTGAGTCAGGAGCTTATTTCTGTCCGGAGGGACACCGGAGTGCTGCAGCTTGTACAACCTGAAATATTTGATTATCATGAACTGGGTCATTCTACAAAACAAGCATCATTAGTGAGGAAAAAATAACTTTAATAATGAGCAGCTGATGCAGCTTGTACTATGTTTATACATGTTTTTCCTAAACATAATATACAAAAATTTTGTAACTTTGTGTTTTCTTCATTTATTAATTTTTTCTATTTGTCATAAGGATGTTATATTTAGCTTGTTTCCATTTGTTATATTAGTAAATAGGCACAGTATAAAACACAGAAATACTCTGTTACCATCAGATTTCCCTTTCTAAATAATTAACTATCCCATAAATTAAACAAAAAAACATCATAATGACATGGTCCGTGTAACCCTTTGCAGCTCTTGGTTCAATTCGCACCATCAAAATTAACCAAATGAAAAGTTGGCTTCAAACTTTCATTTTCAATTTCTTTGGAGCAATTTACAAACGGATAATTGTCTCTCATTTTAATTTTAAATTTTACGTGTTTGGGTTGTTGTGCCCGAATCTGATTTTTGAACTAACATAATAAATTACTCATTATTCTGATTTTCCACTTCTCTGTTTTGCGCTCCCTGTTGGACCGTACCAGTGGGGGAGCGGGGGGTGGGGATGTGGATGTATTTACCCAGAGCGCTGTATGTATAGGCCCTATGCCTATGCATTGGCACGTCTGACCATGCAATAATTTATCATCAGACCTCCATTAACTGTGTGACTGCACGTTAACAACCACAGATTTTCTGGAAGATGTGTGAGTGGAGTGTGCTTGATGATTACGAAAGTGTAATCCGCAGGTTAGTAGAGGAGCTGGGATACACATGCAAACAAGTTCAAGAGGTCCTACAGCAGCAATATGGACTCGGGAGAGGCTCAGTATTTCCTCCATTTCTAAATTCTGCGCATCGAGGAACATTCATTGTTTTAATTACGCACGGCTAGGGAGACATGGTGTGGATGCAGTCGTTCGACCAGCAGTTACTGTTTGCGGCCCTGTGTACGGTAGAAAGATGATGACTGGGATGTTGAGAGCTTCGGGATACAGGTTGGGCCTGAGAATTTTGAATGCAGGTGCTGAGTGGGTACTAGATCATTGACAGGGGGAGCTGGGCAATTCAGGGCTCCAGGTGTCCTGACATTTTATCCTACCTGTCAGATTGTCCTACCAGGGTTTACTGCGCATGCGCACATCAATATTGCGTCCTTTTTCTCACGCTGAACAACAATATTTAATGTATCTGCATTACTGTAAGGGTAGGTGTAGACTTTAATAAAACACACTCTAACATGTAGAAAAAAAATATTTATTGTTGGTTTCCTATAACTGAATCCCTTCCAGCCACAACCGGGAACATAACAATTACTGTATTTGCATTACTGTAAGGGTATAGGTTTAGGGTAGGTGTAGACGTTAATAAACCATAATTTTACAGGTAGCATATTTCGTTGTTGAATTGTACTACCCACTGATTAATAGGAGGTAGCAAAATCTGACTGTTTCACTTTCGATTTTCGCGATCTTGTCACGTTTTACAATAAAAGATAATTACATTCAACCCGTTCTTTTTCCTCTTTTGCTATGCTATAAGCCTTTAACTTTTTAAGACTAAAACAAAATATGGGTTCATTGTTATTTTTAATTAAAAAGCACAACAACAATAAAACAGTAAGATACAATGACAAACTAGCTTACAAAAGGTTTATTAACAAAAACGAATAAGATGCATGGCATACACCACATGCTGTATTACAAAATGACTAATAAATTACAGAACGTTTAGCAAACACTGAGGAATCAAATAAATTAAATAAATAAATAAAAAGCCTCCATAGCATAACGTGAGGTAAACAGCAAAGATAAGCTTTTCAAAATGAAAACAAAAAGAAAAGTAAAACTAAACTTGCTGCCGGTGACCGTGCTTGCATGTAAGAAGCGGTCTTTTACTTTAGCGTGAAAACCATCCATTGTTTCCTCAATATTCGCATCCTCAGAGCCGGAGCCAGCGCAGCACTGATGAGGGGGCAGCTGAGGTAACGAAAGGGGGCGATGAAGTAGCACAGAGTAAAAAAATAAAAATTAAATAAAATAAAAACTCATGTGGCCCATTCACGTGTTTGTCGGACCGTCACCAAACCTACTGGCTACTATTAGAATACTGGGTTCACACAGATAGTGTTTTGGTCGCGAGACAGGTCAGTAGAAGTTTTTATATATTTTTTTTTAAACCGCAAGGTATAGAAACTTGCTTTTAGAAGCTGAATTTCTTTAAACTTGAGCGCCGTGTTTTAGATTGATGTATTATGCGCATAGGCGGAGCCTTCCCCTGGCCTGGGGACTTGGGGCAAAAATGCCACTAGATTAGACAAAAATGCCCCTGCACAAACAAATTAAATCTATTACGTATGTTGCTAACAAAATGAATATGAATAGACAATGTCGATTGCGGCATTAAATTAAGATTTGCTCATGTTGCACCATATTTCATTTTAGGCGTTTTTACAGTGTTGCGCATTTTAACCAATCACACACAATGCAATGGCCAATCAGAAGCGTCCAGAGAGTCATCGTTCAAACTCATCAGTTTTGTTGAGTGCGCGTGCGTTCGCTGACTGAATTCCGGACTCTTGCGAATTCTCCCATCATAAACAACAAAGAGCAAATGTTCGTACAATGCAAGTAAGAGATTCATTTCACAGTGTATACAGCTTCAGTGATTATAACCATAGTTTTTTTTTTTTTTTTAGAGTGCTTAAACTCACGATAGATCAATGTTAGTGATAATGTCACTTTCTATATAGAATTTATTTGCTGTTTCATTAACAGTGCTACTTACCAATTTCTAACGTTTTTATTAAATTGCAATCACGTTAAATACAAATTCAGTCCCATTAAACATTTTTTTTAGCCTACATGACACCCATGTCTAGTTCTTGCCTAAAAAGACGAGTTTATGATGTTTAATACATTTGGCTGCTTTTAGCCTTACCCTGGAGTTGGTTCACCCTCCTCCTGATACAGCGCTCTGGGTAAATACATCCACAATGTCTGCTGAACCCTAAAAACGTTG
>NW_015551075.1:873952-876409 GCF_001515605.1 Sinocyclocheilus anshuiensis | reverse complement strand
CAGGTTCACGTTTTACTGCAGAAGCCGACAAGCGCCCTTGTTGTTTTTGAACAGAAGCCGATAAGTCCATTTTAGCGAATCAGCGCGCTGTATTCAGGTCAGGTGGCAAGTCTACTTTCACTTTGAAAAGACGTGCTAGCTGAGGGGAATGTTTTTTAACTCTAAAACATGAAATGTGGAGTTATCTGCTTTTGCTATAAAACAAACAAAAAAATACTTTCAATTAACTTTAATTGTGTAAATTACCTGTATTTGTTGAAGTTATTACTTAATCAAAACAACCCAACTGCAGTTTGATTGATATCAACCCAGCTGCAGTTTGATTGATATTAATTGGAATGTGCAATAAAAAACGTGATTTCTGAAAAAAAAAAAAAAAAATGGAGTAATTGGTTTTTGCAAATGAACTACTCATTTACAAAATAAGCCTCTTATGTCAAATGCTAAGCACAATTTATGGTTGCACATTTCTGATTTCATGTAGCTACAAATGGTTTTTGAACCTGCAATGGCAAGTTGTGTGGATTTGTGACTATTTTGAGACTTTCTTTTCAAGAACCGGTTTACAAATTAGTTTTGTTTTTTTTAACTTATGTACTCTTTAGTCAATCAGATATTGTTTTTTTCTTCTTCATTTTGCAGTTTAACAACCTTCAGCAAAAAATGTCAATGGACACATAATGTTCACCATACATTATATGCATCTATATAGTTTCACGAGTTCACACTTGGCGTGCTGTCCAGGGAGAGAGCTCCGAGCTCGGCAAGACTCCCGAACCCGGGGCACTCTCCCCCTGTCCGGGGAGAGGGGTCCGAGCTCGGTGTCCAGCCCAGCCCAAAAGCGCTCCCCCAAAAGCAATTAGAACAGGACAGCAGCCAGATATGTGCATTTACGACCCCCCAAAAAGTAAGGCTTAATGTTAGAGGGGTGCTGGACGTCCTTTGGTATACGTTTATTGCGGCAGTATCTAGGAAGAGAATTTGGCTTCCGTGGAAGCGTTCATTGCTGAAAGAGATAAAGGGTCCTGCGGGAGACGTAACTATCGCGGCAGTAGAGAAAGATAGAAAAGGCTCCTGCGGGAGCAGACACTGGGTGAAAGAGAGGGGTAATGGCGGGTGTCGGGGCCTGCACCATTAGCGGAGGCATGCTCAAGCTTGGGATGGCTCCAGGAGCGGAAGATAGAGGGGGAAAGAAAGGGGGAAGGGCGGGCATCGGGCCTGCGCCATTAGTGGAGGCATGCTTACGCTTGGGGTGGCTCCGGGAGCGGGAGAAAAGGAGGGGAAGAGAGGGGGAATGGCGGGCGTCGGGGCCTGCGCCATTAGCGGAGGCAGCCGCACGCTAGGGTTGGACGGTGGGGCTGCAGGCCATGGGTAGGGGAGGGGGTTGGGAGTGGGGTAAGGAAAGGGCTGTGGATGGGTCTGCGCCACTAGTGGAGGCGTGCTCACGCTAGCATCTGCTACGGGAGCTGGAGGCCACTGAACAGAAAAATTGTTATTAGTAGCATGAGGAGCGGAAGAGATGTGGGTCTGTGTTACAAATGGAGGTAGCCTCACGTTTGCTTCAGCTGCCGTAGCTGTAGGCCATGGGAAGGGGGTGCTCCTGCGGGAGCGGGCACTGCTGCGGCAGTGGGGAAATATGGAAGAGCTCCTGCGGGAGCAGGGAGCGTCGGGCCTGTGCCATTAGCGGAGGCATGCTTACGCTTGGGACGGCTCTGGGAGCGGAAGAAAGAGGGGGAAAGAGAGGGGGAATGGTGGGCGTCGGGGCCTGCGCCATTAGCGGAGTCATGCTCACGCTTGGGATGGCTCCCGGAGCGGAAGAAAGAGGGGGAAAGAAAGGGGGAATGGCGGGCATCGGGGCCTGCACCATTAGCGGAGGCATGCTCACACTTGGGATGGCTCCGGGAGCGGGAGCTGAAGAAAAGAAGGGGAAGAGAGGGAGAATGGCGGGCAGCTTCGCACTTGCTTAGGCTGCTATAGCTGTAGGCCACGAGAAAGTGGAAGGGTTAGTGACATTTAGCGGGACAAGTTGAAATGCCTGGGTAGCCTGCAGTGTTGCAGAGTTGCAGTCAATTTTTTGCTAGATTTGGCAACTCCTCAAGCCTTGTCCACATTAATAAGTTTCCATTGAAAACGCATCTTTTCCTCTCGTTTTGGCCTTCCATCCACACTAAAACAAGGAGTCCAGGAAAACAGAGCTTTTAAAACGCTTTCCAGAGCGGATAAATTTGAAAATGCTATTTTCACGTTGTAGTATGGACTGTGGAAACGGAGACTTTTGAAAACGATGATGCATGTTTAGTCATGTGACGCATTGTACCAGTGTTGCCAGATTGGAAATGTCCAAGTATCGTACCAGAAGCTCAAAATTATCGTATTTGGAAGAAAATTATCGTACACGAGTCAAACGTACAGAATACAGCTATTTATCTAAACCAACAACTTTGACACGACCTGCAA
>NW_015551075.1:869484-873705 GCF_001515605.1 Sinocyclocheilus anshuiensis | reverse complement strand
TGGCCAAGTATCGCAGCAGAAGCTCAAAATTATTGTATTTGGAAGAACATTATCGTACACGAGTCAAACGTACAGAATACAGCTATTTATCTAAACCAACAACTTTGACACGACCTGCAAATTACCCCAATAGATAACTAGGCGTACCGTGTTTACATTGGACATAGACAGACTTCAGCTGTTAACTCCACATCTGAGCCGCTGTCATCGCAAGCCTGTGTGTTGCCAGATGTTGAGGGGGTTCTTGCCGTCATGGACTGTAACATAGTGCTAGTTGGCTTTAAAGCAGGGCACCCTCATGCATTCTTAACACACTCTGAAGAAGAATTGCGTGAAATTTATTATGTCTGTTCCGTCTGTATCATCTCAGTGAGGTTTTATACATGTACAGTAAGGCGAATGTAACGCTTTCAGACATTTCAGTGTGGATGATAAACTTTGGAAAAAACGTTTGCTTCGTGGTTACAAAATGGCATCTACATCCGTTTATGTCATAACGTCGTTTAACAAACGTTAGCCACGAAAACCTGCCTTTGGCGACGTCTTCACCTGAAAATTAATTAATTTGCAACATGGCCTGCGCCGTTCGCGGAGGCAGCCTTGAGCTAGCGTCTGCTAAGAGAGCTGGAAGCCCGGCTGCGTATACGGCGCTGCAGAAGGCTGAGCCGCAGCGGGAAGCGAGTGAGGCTTTGCTGCGTTGAGATCTGGGGCACGGCCCAGGCTCGTTGAAGGCCTGCTGCTGCTGCGACCCAGCGCTCGAGGAGAGCCGAGTCTTGTGCGGGATGATGGTAGTGTCGAGCGAGGTGAGCTCGGGGCTTTGCACGGTCTATTGGCCAGAGTGTGTGGCTTGTCGAGAAGAGCAGAGGCCGCGATGAAGCCTGGTGCTCGGCGGCCGTGTCTGGCGGAGATGGAGTGAACATGGGGCCGGCAAATTGCGGCGGAGGATCTGAAAAATCCCTAGTATAGGTATTTTCGTTGGACGGGAAATTGGGTCTGTGGTAAAAAGGCAAAAGGAGCGAACCGAATGCTGAAAGTCGAGAGATAACGAAGGTAGGACGTACTTGGTTATTTATAGGAGTTTTCTCTTGCGCTGATTGGATAAATGGTGTAATCACTAATGATGAACTGGCCGTGCGCGTGCTCCTCCCGAAAATTGTTTATAAAACATCACTTATATTGTGGTTTATGCATCAGGTCCTCGGACTTCACATTGGACATGCCCAAAAATACCCTTAGACCAACACTGATGTATATATATAATTACCTGCAGGTGATTTTGTGCCAAAATCCCACAGGGTTTACCTGGAAAAGATAAGGAAAATGTTTTCTCTTCCATTTTAAAACTATAAGAACAGACTGTGGCCTATTTTCTGGATGCTACCCACCAGTTAGGAACTATATTATCTGAATAATTTCAATATAATTGTAGTATTCATTTTTGTCTCTCTGCCTCTGTTCATTTTGTATCTCTGTTCATTTTGTAAATAAATAAATAAAAACACCCACGTTCTTCTTGTTCTCTCTCTCGGCTAAAATTTAAGGTAAGGTGTTGTTCTGTCTGGCCTGAGCTAAGGTGAAAATTAAAAAAAGCCACAGGAGTGAAAGCTGAAGAGTGTAATGTTGATCCACCTCCTGTTTTCCAGCAGGGAAAGACTAATCAAACAACCACCGATGCAAATGAGGAATGGCCAACTGAGAGAAGGAGAAATTTTGTCTTTCTGATGTTTATTTGAGGTACATGTTATTCCTCGCCAAGAAAACAGCAGCAGTGATATAATATGTACTGCAGGTCAGACTCAATGTCATACAGACGACTGTGACTCACTGAAGACTCAAATTTAATCATCTAACCACAAGGATTCTGTATTTATTTCTTCATGCTGTAACATAACCAACACATTACAAGTTATTAAACAATGTATTGTAGCATTGCAGTAAATTAAAACTCTTTATTGCTGCTGTAAATTCATTACGTGTAATCTCACTGAGACACAATCATTAGTGTTATTGCTAAGAAAGAACCATTATTACAAGTGGTCATAATTAGTTAGTGGGGTTGGTTTGAACAAATGCCTGACATGAACTATGAAACACTGGCATGTAACTGTTTGTGCAAAGGCATGACGTGCTGCTATATGTATAATCTGAAGTACTAAAATTACTAAAACTGAAATTAAAATAAACCTAAATGGTAATATAAAAAAGTCTAAATCTAATAAACAAAAGCACATAACAAAATTACTAAAACTTAAACTTGCTGTAAATTCATTACGTGTAATCTCACTGAGACACAATCATTAGTGTTATTGCTAAGAAAGAACCATTATTACAAGTGGTCATAATTAGTTAGTGGGGTTGCAGTAAAAGCAGTAAACATAAAAGCACCTAAAATTACTACAACTAAAAATAAAATAAAATGAAAGCTATAAAATCAAAGGATAATTCAAAATATTAATATATAGTATAATAGTATATAAATAATACTAAAAAATAAGTTGATGTTAAAGTACTAAACCTGGAAAATAAATTAAAACTAAATAGAAATATTTACAAAACAAAGTACTAAACAACAAAAGCACATAAAATTACTAAAACTAAACTAAGCTCAAATTAATATTTAAACTAAAAAATATAACAAATAAAATCTAATTCAAAATATTAATAAATACTATAATGATATAAAAAATAATATTAAAATATACTGAAAAATAAATTAAAGCTAAATAGAAATATTCAAAAACAAAGTACTAAACCTAACAAAAGCACATACTTAGTTTAGTAACCTAAGTTACTAAAACTTACACTAAAATTAAAAATGAAAACTAACATTTATAAAAAATAAAAGATGATTCAAAATATTAACAAATAATACTACAATAGTACTGTATACAAATAATATAATACACTGTGCAGAGCACCTTACGCAACCAATTACCAAAACACTGGCAATCAACCACAACAACCTGTTGTAACGGTGAGATTTACACAGGAAACATCCACACATTTGCAAATATATAGTCTTTAAATTTGTCATCTAAATCCATCAGCCTATTCAGGACACCTTTCTTTAATTAGAGCATACTTTGTCCGACACAATTTGAAGTTGAACGGGCACACACAGTCTTAATTAAAACCTCATTGAAGATAATGCCTCAAGACTAAATGCCTTGCTTGTTTATACTCTACCCGCCAAATATTTAAAGTGTGCTTTTAGCTTGACTACTACTGACATGAGCTTATCGCTTGGCTAGCTGGCACTTTTGTTTGGGCTTGAAGAAAAAAGGTTTGCATTGCCCTTTATCAAGGGCACTTTGCAAGAAGGAAGGGATGTTGTGCTAAGAGCCTGTCTGGAAATGACAGTTCTCTCGTATCGTCTGGCTTCACTAGCTGCGCTCTCTCTCATAAAGAAGTCGTGCTAAAAGGCTGGCGTAACAACTTCATGTGAATTAGAGGCAGGGTGATACAGACAGAAAGAAAATCAAAGAGAGCGACAGGATGCATACAGTAAGACTCACATTAACCCAGAAAAACATTTACCAAAAAATTCACAGCTGAATAGATATTTGGCAGACGAGCTGTTTGCTTCGAACCCCATTGACAGCGCTGATTTAAATCCATGAAAGCAATACTTTTAAATGAAAGATGAAAAAATTGCTTCTGCAGCACAAGTGTCAAGAAACAGAATTGCAGTTCCCCTCTGTTATTGGTCAGACAGACAGATAGCTCCACCACAAAACTCAAGCAATTGGTCAGTGGATCTATGTTACTGTCAGCTGTTCGGGACGCTCAAACTAACAGATCAATGTTTGATAGTGGCACAAAACACAATATGCTTTGTTTACAGGAAAATTAACATGTAAATGGCTTATTTATGGTCAACAATGCATTAAACTCAAACCACACATCTCATCTTTAAATTAGGGTGACCTCAAAAGGCACAGAACAAGCGAGTGAAAGTGACCAAGTATGGTGACCCATACTCGGAATTAGTGCTTTGCATTTAACCCATCCTAAGTGCACACACACAGCAGTGAACACACACACACCGTGAACACACACCCGGAGCAGTGGGCAGCCATTTTTATGCTGCTGGACCCGGGGAGCAGTTGGGGGTTCGATGCCTTGCTCAAGGGCACCTCAGTCGTGGTATTGAAGGTGGGAGAGAGCGCTGTACATTCCCCCCCCCCCCCTACAATCCCTGCCGGTACGAGACTCGAACCC
>NW_015551075.1:861162-869246 GCF_001515605.1 Sinocyclocheilus anshuiensis | reverse complement strand
GTCAGAAAGCCGGTTCTGTAATCAGCGGTAAATCTCCATCACCTGCGTGCTTTCACATTGAGCAGCATTAACTACACAGAGCTGTTGTTCACTGACGAGCTGCGCTAAACCACGTTCATATTCGCGCGATTTTTTGCGCAGCTCATCAGTGAACAACGGCTCTGTGTAGTTAATGCTGCTCAATGTGAAAGCACGCAGGTGATGGAGATTTACCGCTGATTACAGAACCGGCTTTCTGACAAGATGCGCGTTAAATATCGCATGCGATTAATCGTGCAGCCCTAGTTACGAGTCCGACTCTCTAACCATTAGGCCACGACTTCCTCAATCCGACAGTTGAGGGAAGTGTGTTCTCATTAATGTGAATGAGGTTTTATTAGCCACCAGGCCCCTGTGCGACCATTCACTAAAATTAACTACAGCTTGGATCTTCCCAGAGCGCAGAGACTTTTGGCACTTGCGAGGTCCCCAAAAAGATCAGAAGGGACGATACAGGATCTGGCAGGCATCTAACCAAGAAGCCAAGAAGATGAGAGGCAGAGGAGGAAAACTGTGAAAACATGAAAATATTCCCAAGACTAGAGAAGGGAAAGTATTGCATACATTGCAAGAGAAGAGAAGAGAAAAAAGACATTGAGAAGAGAAGAGAAGAGAAACAAAACAACAAATAAACAAAACAAAAATTAACCATAACATAAAAAAACATAACGTAGCCCAAAGCAGAACCTTAACATGACATAACATAAAATAGCACACAACAGAGGAAATAAATAAAACAAAACAAAATAGAATCATAACATAACATAACACATTCTTTTTTTTTTTTGTGGCATCCCATGCAAATGTCTTCAGAGACAAATCACCAGAAACTAATTTCTTGCTTTTCTGACACCTTGAGTCCTTCTTTAAGCGGTGAACAAAGAAACGTATTCATCTGCCTTACTGTATTCATTGAATCCTTGAGCTTGTTTACATAGCCTTTTCAATGCTGCAGAGCACTGAAGCTTTAGTCTATAGATGTGTCAACATACTAACTCGAGAGCTGGTAAATACTTTACAGGACCAATTTGCCATGAAATCCCTGTTCCTCTGGGGGGATTGAATTAAAATCATTTGTCTGATTCTCTGTTGTGCCCTGCACTCAGTCTGTGCCCCCGTCTGGGCTAAAGTACAGCTAGATGTAGGGTAGAATAGGTAAATTGTGTGATAATTGCACCACAAGAGACCATGGCTGAACTATTAGAGATATGATATTAAAGCTAGCTTGCTTCCAAAACAACATGCCTGCATGTATTTTGGGAAGTGATGGAGGATAATTGTGCATAACCACCTAGGGGTGTCAACCAATGCAAAACCATGTATGGGTGTAGGAGAAATCTAACAAACTTCTCAGCCTGGTGCATTAACATCAAGAAGGTGACGTAACATCCTTAGTGTAGTCGCGACTGATTTGCTTAAAACCAGGTAAGTGGGTGTTAGCCATAATTATGTTTACCCCAGTGTTTTTTTTTTCTTTTTCGATTGACTGTCAGTGCTGGATTTTTGTCTTTGCACAGCAACCAAGACTACTGCCAAAAAAATGTTACGCCCAAGTAATCAATGAATAGAATATAATGGTAGATTTGCTAAAATGTGTCCCACAATAGCTCATATGACAGACTAAATCCTACAGGATGCAATGATAGGCACTAAACCTTGATTTTAGCATATGCACTCACACCATCACAATTAATGATCACTTAATTCTTAAGAATTCAAACAATATGAAAATTAAAGTCGTGGTTTGTCAGATGGTACAGACCTCAAAGGTCTTTTAATGAATGTAAATGAAAATATGAATTAATTCAAATATATGTACATTCTTTATTGTCACTATAGCATATACACAAGTATCAAAGTGAAAGTCTTGGATGCAATTATGTTGTGACAGGAAAGACCAGAATCCACAAAACACTGACTGCATAGTATACATGTAATGCACAGTATTCTCGTAATTGCTCTCTTGTTGATTTTGATTGCTTCCATTGTCCTAAGACTACTGCCAAAAAAATGTTACGCCCAAGTAATCAATGAATAGAATATAATGGTAGATTTGCTAAAATGTGTCCCACAATAGCTCATATGACAGACTAAATCCTACAGGATGCAATGATAGGCACTAAACCTTGATTTTAGCATATGCACTCACACCATCACAATTAATGATCACTTAATTCTTAAGAATTCAAACAATATGAAAATTAAAGTCGTGGTTTGTCAGATGGTACAGACCTCAAAGGTCATTTCATTACATATTCCACACAAAGAATGTTCTTGCAACCAATTGTATTTATCATGCTGATAATTTTGTTTTGTTATCTTATTTAGTTAACATTATCATCTAACATTTAAAATTGGAAATACATTTTTTAGCAATCATCAACTCTTTCAAGTGTGACTTTTATAAACTAGTTGAATGAACGTAATTGAAAATATGAATTAATTCAAATAAAGTTAAATTCTTTATTGTCACTACAGCAAATACACAAGTATCAAAGTGACAATAAAGAATTTAATTATGTTGTGACAGGAAAGACCAGAATCCACAAAACACTGACTGCATAGTATACATGTAATGCACAGTATTCTCGTAATTGCTCTCTTGTTGATTTTGATTGCTTCCATTGTCCTCATTTGTAAGTCGCTTTGGATAAAAGTGTCTGCTAAATGTAAATGTAATGTAAATGTAGTATCAGTTCTGAGCTCATTTAAAGTCAATATGGGTGTGTGATTCATCTCAGTCAATTTGTTGACAAAGTAAGATTTCTGTCTATTTTGGATATAGACTGAGACACTTGTGATCTAATTAGTCGGTTTTGCCAATCAGTCATTAAAAAAGAGATACACCAATTGAGTGATTCAGACAATAAGATAACAATGCAATGCAGAACCTGGGGTACAACGCTCACAACAGCAAATTCAACATGCAGAAATGACAAAAAAGTTCAGTATACTGGTTTGTTACCTCTCTGGGTTTCCTATGTCTGTCCTTGCCTTCACTATGCCGGTCTCTTTCTTTCCCTTCCTCCCCTGTGTGACTGGAGTAAGAAACAGTCCTCCAGTCTCGAGGGGAGTTGGTGATGCTGGCCACTTTGGACTCAGTGGCGCTGTTCTCTTCGGTTAGTGACCTGGATGACCTGCGTGTGAGCATGCTCTTCTTTAAAGCTTTAACCCTCAGGCTTTCGCTCCCATCAGCCTCCGAGCAGCACCATTCTGGGCTTTTTTCCACCTTCATGTTGTGTCCAGTGGTGTGACACTGGAAAATGTGAGGCGAGAGGTTCGCGTCAGTCTTAATCTGTTCCACGTGACCATTATCACTTGATTTCCCATTAGCCTCCGGTTCTTGAATCTTTTCATCCAGTCTAGTAAGCTTCGAGAGGACCTGAGAGATTTCCCCTCGCACCCCTGAAAGAGACTCAAGCTTCTTCTCAATCTCGCCAATCCTGAGTACCAGTTTGCAGACGTTCTCTTTGAGCTCATCATCTGAGTTCTCCAGTGACTGGAAGAGGCGGTCGAGCTTGATGCCCGTTTTGCCCAGCTTGACAGTGTTGTGTTCAGGTGAGCTGTCCCCGTCTGATTTCATCACCTGAGACAGTGAGCCGTTGCTGTTGTAGCACGATGACTGCACAACTCCAAGAGAGCCACACACACTCATGTCATCCAGAAAGCGAAAGATGTCACTGATATCGTCGCTGACAATCTCAGAGTCTTCATCTGAGTGCTTGAAGGGCAGCCTCTCTCCATATTTGTTGTGACCTGCGTAATCTTTCGCTTTCCTAGTTTCGGATTGTTCCGTCTGGGTCCCAACACTCATGCCATTGTCTACATTGCTCGACTGAAACGATAAACAGTTGACACTCTTGTCCTTGTACCTTTTCCCAACCTCTCTTTTCTCAACAGTGGGTCCATAAGCCACAGAAGTAATCTCTTTTGTTTTGGTTCCACTGGACTTCTTGGGGAAACCTGGGGGAGAGGCAGTGGGCTTGTCCTTTGCACACTGAAAGTGCTGGTCATTTTCCATGGCACTGACGTTATGACAGTGATTGTCCTTTGCCACTTTGCCGTTCAAAAATGACCTCTCATAGTCAGGACCTTCTTCGGTATTGAGACTCAAGCTCTTGACAGGCCAGGCTGGCTGTTTTCCATGCTTGCTCGAAGTCCTCCTGCTGCTCACACACTCGGAGACCGTTGTAGGTCCAAAGTACGTGGATGCTTGCAAGTCGTCCAGGCTCTCATGCTTCACCCGTGCTTTGTTCTGAATGGGTGAGCTGACGGGTTCAAAGTAAGGGTTGCTGTACGGCAGCTCGAAACTGTGATTGAAGAAAGTGGGAGGCTTGTTCAGCTCCCTCCTGTGATGGTACTCACCACCAGCTTTGGGATTCGCTCTGCACTCTGTAGTGATCACGTGGGGTGAAAAGGCAACAAGGTTGTGGAAATCCTCTTTGAAGATATTCCGCTTTTGCACGCACGAGTGCACTGTGAAAGGCTCTCTGCTAGACACGAAAACATTCTTGATCCCTGGGTTGGCATGGAGAGATTCCTGGTCAGTTGTTGACTCGCTGTCGATGTCCATGGGGAAGTAAGTGCTCTGCATCTCGCACGGAGGAGGACTGACGCTGGGGTACTGAGGCAGATGCTGTAGTTTATCCAGTGATGCTGCCCTACATTTCAGATCCTTGGTGACTCCCAAGAGGAAGTTGGGTTCTGAGGTTGGTATAAACTGCTGGCAGTTATTGCAGTCAGATTTTGGGCAGGGTGACTTCCGAGAGACATGATGACCCCTGGTGTCCAAGAGGTTGTACCCCCTGCCGTTATCGTTGAATTTATACACATCCGTGTCAGATCGACAGGACTCAAAAGACTGGTTCTTGTGAAACTTGGGTCTCGGACCCATCGGCAGCTTGTCTTTGGCCATACCTCCATTCATCTGGATGAGATTAAACATGGTGACAATGTCCGCCGCCACCATGAGCTTCTTGGACTGTTGGTCCTCCACCGAGCATCTCATCTTGTCTTTGAATAAGGTTGCGGGGAAAGCTGGATCCAAGCATGCCGTGTAGAATAGCAGACTCCTCAGCTTAGCCAAATGGACCAAGTCAAACCTGGCACACAGGGACTTACAAAGGTCTTGGTACGAAACAGTACTGTACTTAGTATCCAATTCCTCCAAAATCCTCACAAGGAAGAGGGAATACTCTGGCATGGCATCCATTGCTGATTTTAGTCTTGATTTTGTGAGGAAAGGACAGCCTGCAGAGGACAGATGAATGATTAGTGACTGAAGAAATGTGAGCCATCTGCCAAACTACCATAAAAATCATATCAAGATGCAGGACCGTAACCATCATAGACATACTCAGAATATTGATTGATCAATATGTGGTTTTCATTGACTTTTACAATGGGCTCCAAAAGTCTGAGACTATAGAATTCAAAACTTTTATTTTATTTGTATTTTTTAAGAAAATTAAGACAAAGAAATGTTATGGCATAAAATGAATATGAAACACTTAAGATTTTGCACCATTTATACATTTGTCACATTAATTATGTGACTCACTTATGCAAAAGATCAGACTTTTATGCTTTAGTTAAAGCACAAGATGCTCTTTACAACTCAAATCATGCTGGATAACTTAGATCTTGTTCAGTCTGTGCCAGCTCAAGTTACTGTCATTAAACTGTCATTAAAACAATTCTGAGAAATTCTGAAATAATGCACATGCAATTTACTGAAATAATACAAATTATATTGCTTGTGATTAAAAAGCATTATATGTATAATAGCTCAGACAGCTGATCTGGGAGAATTTGATTAGAAATATTTGAGTTCATATTGAGATCTACAGACTTTGGTATCATTAACAAATATGAGTACAGTTTCAGATATTGTTGAGATCTCTTCTGAAACTGACACATGAAATTACTAATAATTTTCAGGAGAACATTTTAAAATGTTAAAGCAAAAGTCTCCATTTGACCTCATTGCTGTCCAGGAGAAACAACTGAAATATGAAAGAAATCACATGTAATTTTTCTTACCTATGGATTTGGACTGCACTGTGCATTTGGTCCCTCCGATCTTGAATATAAAAGAAAGGAAATTTTATTTGCTAAATCTTATAAGAAAGTTGAAGTACTGAATTAAATGCACTATGAATGCATAAAGAAACAGTTGTTTTACACATGCAACTATGCAGTTTCAGTTGCATAACTGGACTGTAAATGAATTTGCACTGCCTTAGAAAAAATCGATTGGGGGTAAAACTTGCACAAATGAGCACATTCACAATCACGAGACTATGCTGAAAAAAAGGTGATTGAAAATAATCCCATAACAATTTGAAAATACAAAAAATGAAAGATCCATTATAAATCACTAACATCAGAAAAAGAACACACACCTATTTAGCGCTCCCATCTGCTGTCCTCTGGATCGACAGCGGAAAAACTGTGCAGCGATGTTTTAACTCAGAAGTGCATTATTAATCCACAAACATTTCTTTGCAGTTGCACGACACCGCATCAGCACCATAAATCCCTGCGTCCACCTGACCACTGGGAATGCTATGGAATGGCTTCTCTTCATCTGTATCCCATCCGGATCGCAGGGGGAGTTTGCTGAGGGAGCTGCTCTCTCACCATCTGATGGAGCTCAGAGAGCTCAACTCGTCTTTGTTTCCACCTAGAATGACGTAATTTCACCTTAAGACCATCGCGAGCGCGTGGAGACAAGTTGAGGAATGGACAAACGGGAATTTAGTCATATTATGCATTTAACAGAAGGCGCTGCGTGACGCGTCAGTGGCTCATCCATGCGCGAATCGCAGATCGCAAACACTGCATTAGTGACTCTCTATATATATATATATATATGTGTGTGTGTGTGTGTGTGTGTGTGTGTGTGTGTGTGTGTAAGAATAATGCTACTTTTATATTTAAGTTTTTGATGATTTCTGATAGAAGTACACATTTTTGACTACAACGATAAAAAACAACAACATGCAGTGCTTTAACCTTGACAATGCATCATATATTCGTATTCTAAATTATCCATACACCACTGACCTTGCCTATGGTGTACACAGTGGTGTTTGATTTACTATTCTTCCATAACACATAACCAGTGTTGGGGAGTAACTAGTTAGGCTACATGTAACGGCGTTACGTAATTTAATTAGGCGTGGAGACAAGTTGAGGAATGGACAAACGGGAATTTAGTCATATTATGCATTTAACAGAAGGCGCTGCGTGACGCGTCAGTGGCTCATCCATGCGCGAATCGCAGATCGCAAACACTGCATTAGTGACTCTCTATGCACTCTTCCAACACACCTCTGCATGTTCAGATGAATACACGTTTAAATGGAAAAGAAAGCTAATGCAAAGTGATGAAGTCGAAAAACAAATTTCCGGAGCCCTCGTGTTGCCAGATAAAATCGGGGAGAACGGGCTACTTGTCAGTTCATTTAAACACTATATGGGGTAATTTGTCACAATGGAAATTTGCCGTTAAATAGCCCTAAAAAAATGACACAGAAAAAAATTAATAATAATTTATGTGTATATATAATTACATGTAGCCTATTTTTAAAGTAGATATAGATAGATTTCAAATAGCGGGAACACATTTGCCATTAAATAGCCTAAAAAAATCCGATTTGGCCCGCTATTTTAATATTATTATTGTATAGTTGCCTGCTGAATGCACTAAAGCGATTATTTCCATTCTAATACGCCATTCGATAATTAAATCTCTAATAAATCATGAATCGGTTAGTGACTGGCAATGCTTCGCCAAACGGTTTGGATCAGAGTAATCAATGCGAGAGAGAGAACGGAGAGGACTGTGGAAGCGCACAGGTGGAGCAGAGAAGCAACACTACTGTTCAGGGTTTCAAGTGCAGGTCAGACTCATCTGTAAATATGCTATTGTTGTTTTGTCTTTGTACTTAAGCAGTAGCAGCCCATTGCTAAATAGTCATCACTCAAAATACTGTATACTAGCCTAAAGGACATCATTATCTATTGTAAAGTTACAATAG
>NW_015551075.1:847992-860597 GCF_001515605.1 Sinocyclocheilus anshuiensis | reverse complement strand
TAGGATTTTTCTATAAAGATATTGTAGTGATGTACTAATTTTGACATGTAGGCAATTTAGAAAGTATAGTTTTGTTAAATCTTGAGTATTAAAGTCATGTGAGAAGTAGATATCAGGGCAAAATAAAGAGACTGAAGAAAAATGGAAGCGTAGGTGCAGTTCAGGGGTCCGTTCTTCGTACGTCGCTTATTACATCCGAGATCTTAGGCCCAGAATAAGTTTGTGTGTAATAATACAGTGAGCTTGACATTAATATTTTTCCTTACCACGTTCAAATAATGTGCATAAACGTGACTCTCTGAAAATTCTTGAGTCATGCACAGATCCTGGCCATTTGGCTTCCACATTTGTGACATGGCACATAGAGTCACACACCATGTAAGACATTGTAGTCAATCAACTGCATACTTTGGTAATATACACAAGGTATTACATATCTAAAATATTAAGAATTGTAATTGTAACTCACCTGCACATTTATACTGTGAACCCCCTTTCGGTTCACAAAATCTCCTTCATTGGGGTCTGGTGGGGCCTTGATATGAATGTGTGTGCAGTCTATGTCACCAATCACATTAGCGAAGCCTGGGGGACAATCGATTCATATTTACTAGCGTGGACATATTCACATGATCTTCATTAACAAGTAGAATGTACCTGCAATGGCGAAAAAGCTTTACAACTTGGGATCTTAAGTGGCTTGGAAAGACCACAAAAACCCCTAAAAACAGCTTGAGCGCCAAATAAACTTTGCAAATGGCACAACAGACAGCACTTTTGGCCAAGTTCTCCGCATCCCCAATAGTGTACAGGAAAGTGCCACTCGAAAAGAATCTCAACGCGATGCACACAGTTTGAGCTGTTGTTAAAGCCCAACTCCGACGAGTCAAACTTTCTATATGAGGTTCCAACAAATTAATTATTTAAATGACACCCTCACGTGAAAAACGATATCTTTCAAAAAGCACACTATCGCACTGTGCTAATGGATCCTGTCTGTGTCGCAAAACACGATTAATTCTAAAAGCTCTGCGAATTATCCTCGCACCTTCCGCAACAGGTTGCTCTCGTAAAAACGGGCAAGACATGGCTGCAAGTGCAACAGACTTCTCGTATCACCTCCGCTTATAAAGCCGCGATCTAATCCTGTTTACATGAAATAAGCCTGCTCCCGAGCAGGTTTAAGTTTACGGACCTGTTGCTATGACAGCAACTCCGGGATGAGCTTCGAAGAACCAACCAATCCAAGATCAAGCGAAATCGTCAACAATCAAATCCAGCTAACTGAATTAGCGACGTACGAAGAACGGACCCCAGGAGAGAACTTTTAATTATTTTGCATGTCCCCAACCTAAGGATTTAAACCTTTTTTTTAATGTGATGTCCATATAAAAAATAGGGTTGTCCATGTTTCAGAATTTGTTGTGGGTGTATAAGTGAGAGATTTCCCGGCCTGAAATTTTTTTCCCAGTACGCCCCTCGTGGAAATTAATGGCGCAGACATGCGGTTTCATTTACTACACATAGGCCTACTGAAGCTCGCGGTGTTTTCAGCCTCTGCCGCCTCAATATAGGAGTACATGAACACATAAACAATCTCTAGAACTGTCACTTCATGAGCATTTTACTTATTTTGAGAAAACTATCATCATATCATATACAAAGAGACACCAATGTTTCAAAAAGACACGAATGTTTCAGGAGATTAGTACACAGAATAGGACACATGCTTATTAGATAACCGTATTTGAGTTGATGTATATACCTTTATTTATTATTTTTTTATTCACTTTTTTTTTTCCCAAACCATTGTTCGATGCAGTGTTTCCTGTAGTTATGCAAAGATTTGGTTTCAAAAACAGTATCAGTAAACTATTTCTTATGATTTTAAATCTGCATTGAACTTCAGATCAATCTCAAAGTAAAAGGCGGTACTAAAGTCTGATTTTGTGGTGGATGTGTTCAAATTTGTTCATCTTAATTCAAGTGATGAAGGATTTTGAAAGTCTGAGTGTTGAGCACTACTGTAAGGTTAACCCTGCATGGTGTAAATGTTTGAAAATTATTAACAGTTGTAAATAAACATTCATTAGAAATGTAGCAAAGTAATCAAAAAGTAATCAAAAGTAATCAGTTACATTACTTTAATAAAGTAATTGAAAAATTTAAACTACTATTACATTTTAAATAGGGTAACTTGTAATCTGTAACCTATTACATTTCCAAAATAACCTTCCCAACACTGCACATAACACAGTTTGATTCATAGTAACCATTGACACTTGGCCATAAAACAGACAATGCAGCAGCTAAATTATTGTAAGGGTGGTGTCTCTAAGATAACATGAATTCATAAACAGATGCCATATGCATATCATGCATAACAATTTTCTGATAATAGCATTAATATGGCAATCCGGTGCCCTGGGCTGAAATGTTTTCATTAGATTGTTGGTTGACACTTGCATGAAGCTTCAGGGAACTCTGGCCATTCGTTTATGTTTGCACCACTAACATCAGTGTCAGACACAACTCTTGCCACCTAGTCAAGTCAATATCATTGCTCCTGACAAATCAATATTGTATTACTGTTCACTCAGCTTTGCTCTAGACTTTTGTTAGCATTCACCTGGTTTGGCTTAGGTTTTATAGAATCTAATATACTGCAGATCTTGCTTTTTGCAGAATGTCACAAATGTGGGAGAGCATTCAAACGCACAAAAACATGCAGAGAAATGACCTCAAACTGCAGTGCTCTGGTAGGGTATGCGCTATGACATCACTTCAGTGTATAATGTGATCGTTAATATGAATTACATGTTTTAGACATTCTCTGTAGTCTGCAGATGACAGGAAAGAGACTCCTGGGGTCCTTCTTATATATATATATATATATATTTTTTTTTGGTGACCCAGCATTTGGGAACCTCTGGCTAAATCTGAAGTCTCACTAACTGCATCACTAACATCAGAAATACACATATCACATTTCAAACAGGTTTCTCAAACACTCCCTCTGTCTCCTATTGGTCAGACAAACAGATTGTCCCGCCCTAAACTCACGCCATTGGTTGAGGCAATGTTGCTGTGTTGTGCTGGTCGCACAGAGACACGAGACACAGTGTTACACACTACAAGGTTAAATAATAAAATAAAAATAAAAAATAACCAAGATTTAACATGGTTTTGAGGACACACAGAAGGGCTGCTTTCATTTGGACTGAATGTCTGAAAGTTTAAACTGGCCTTAAGAAGCTCAGCTTCAACAACCCTCTGGTTTCTGTCCGATATTCTTAATTTTCCAGCCGACTAAACTGTGTTAACAGAGGCCAGACCCAATGGATGTTACCTCATTTCAAGGGGAAGCCTATCAAAGAGCCATGCGTGAAGTATTGGGCTTTTGAAACTCTGAACCAGTTTAATTGGATCTGCTGAATCTCAGGGACAGTAGGGGGCTGTCTCCTCCTTATCCGGCTGGAATCAGCATTGCATAATCAAACATACATACTTACAGATGAAAGGAACATATTTTGTGAATGTTCTTTTTCTTTTTTCACCATTCAAACATCTTCACTCATTCCTATGCACAATTTCATTCCATCTAATGCATCAAAATATTGGATAAAATATTAAACAAACAATTTTCAATGATGCAAAACATTCTAATTCACAAATGTGACAATGTATAACAGGTTTTTCTTCATTTTTTTCCCTAATCAAAATATTTCAAACAAGACGATTTCTTGGGAATATTGTTTTAATCCATAAGCAGTTTATAGGTTTTTCCTAAATATAACTTCTCATCCTATTAGTCTTATGTAAAATCCCTAGAACCAGGGTTATTACAGTTAACTAAAACCATAAAAAAAAATGAAATAAAATAAAATAAACATTAACTTTACAAAAGCATTAACAGTACATCAGTGATACTAAAACAACACTGCCTTGAACTAACATAAGCCAATGCTTCATCATCCTCCAGGAAGCGACATCAGCAGTTTGATAAAATGACAGAAATCAGAATGATAATATAAAAATGTGAAAAAAGGGTTAAAACAGATCAGGATTCATAACACCCTTTTTTTAAGCACCCAAGATTTGCACTCATATTTCATTTGATGTTATAACCGTTATGGTTACATACTGTCTCTGTGGGGGAAGGACAGAAGCTCCTTCAGTATTATGTTACGTATATATCTCTACTGTGAGATTATACACCACAGGCTGAACAATTGTATGCACACACACACACACAGACACACACAAGTGCACACACTAATCAGCTGTGACCTTGAATTTCCTTAAATCTTTTCATTCTGCCCCCTGCATGCTGCAACGTCTGTCACAAACTAGTATATACTTACTTTAGTGGTCCTATCTTCTATATCAGTTCTGTTCCAAATCACTGTCTTCTTAGTGTGCATCCAAACTGAACTTATACCCCATACGTGACTGATCTGAAGCAAACAAACATCCCTTCCAACTCTCACTTATTAAGAATCTGAACATGCTGAAGCATCCATATTCTGTATGAGACATATTAAATGTAGTAGGCATTTTGTTCAAACAAAATAAAATACAATTTTGCTAAATAAAGAAAATCATTTGGAAAATAATTTTCTGAATAAATGTATTTGGACATAGACTGCAACATTTGATGCAATAATGGTTCTATTTGAGCTCTCAACATCCCCACACAACAAAGAACTATAAATAATGACAAAATGTACAGCAACAGCATTAATAAATAGCCAAACGATAATCTGCACTGTCCATTACTTTAACTCATCAATACAATTGAAACAATTTCAATTCAGTTTGAATTTGAGATTAAACTAGACAAGATGAAGTTGAAGAATGAGTTGGAATGAGTTTCTACAGCTAGTGTGATTCAACTTAGAGGAAGACAGCAACTGAGATAAGTTTTTTAACTGAATTAGATTGTAATTTTCACTGTGGATAACAGCAACTGCATTATTTATCTATGCTGGAATGCATGATAGCCAAACGATAATCTGCACTGTCCATTACTTTAACTCATCAATACAATTGAAACAATTTCAATTCAGTTTGAATTTGAGATTAAACTAGACAAGATGAAGTTGAAGAATGAGTTGGAATGAGTTTCTACAGCTAGTGTGATTAAACTTAGAGGAAGACAGCAACTGAGATAAGTTTTTTTAACTGAATTAGATTGTAATTTTCGCTGTGGATAACAGCAACTGCATTATTTATCTATGCTGGAATGCATGCGAACTGCCAAAAATCCATAACAAATCACAGTATTAAAAAAAATGAATGAATTAATAAAAAATAAAAATAACAGTAACAAATCAGAAACATTGATCAATATGAAATTGTTCAAACTGTTTTTGGCTTGTTGGAATAACATTAGGGGAAATATTGTTGCTCTAACGTGTGTTTAGGTAATTCATGTTTTTAGCATTCAAAGTTGGGTAAAAACTGGATAAAATGCAATTGCGTTTGTACATTGTGGTGTAATAATATGACCTACTAAAAATGATGGAAGTTACTTAAAATCCCAAAAGATTATGTGACAGTTTTGACGCAGAATATCAGCGATCAACTATAATACTCACAGAAGATGAAACTTCAGGATGAAGACTGACTCTCACATCTGATTTTTTGTTGTTTTGTCTGTTTCTATTCAAAGTGGAAATGTTTTACATTTCTCCAATCTGAATGGCGGGTGAAACCGCAGGACTTCACATATCTCAAGAATCGGCAGAAGGAAATGGGATTGTCAAATTGTGATCAAATCTGACACTAAGCCAATTGTTGTGTTCTGAATCGATGCGGGAGGACTAATCTTTGCAAAATCTCGTGTTTCGTTTTGCATTCGAGCTCAGGTGCTTTGGTGGCTCATTGAAATGCACCTTTAATTGATTATGATTTGCCACTAGTGAAGTAATTGAAATGCCAAGCGCTGATGGCATCAGCATACGGGAACACTCAGGTAATCAGGTGAATTTAGGAACTTTTCATTTGAAATGCACGAAGGCTGCATGAATGAGCCGCACACAGTCTGTTAGACAGAACTGGGCTTTCAGGTAGAAGAGAAGACATTTCCTTCAACCTTCTGCTCTCACACCTGAGCTGCCATTGTTTCCTTTAAGAGTCATTTCAAAGTCGCCGTTACTACAGGCCTGTAAATTACCAAAGACTTGAATAGATCTTCAATAGCACAGGCCTTGATGTGCTGCTTTTGAATGAATCAGAGAAAGGATGTACTCTTGATAATATTTTATTTCAGCTAATGTTTATTTCAAGTAACTCATTTTTTATGGTTTTAGTTTTAGTATTAGTTTAGTTAACTATAATAACCCAGAAAATTATTGCCACTGTAAAATTGATCTGCTGTTACTTACAATTTTGATAATGTTGACAAATTCTTTAAGTTTAGGGATTCTATGTAACACTTAAATATAGCTATTAAAGTTTATTTTTAATATAAATGTTTCATAACACTTTTTACATCCCCAAAGCTGCGTATACACAAGTACTTTTGTTTGCCGTCCATATTGTATAGTTCAGCAAAAATGCATGTGCAAACATTACTGTATAATCCTATGAATACTAATGAGATCAGGCTGTTTAGAGCTTCTAATAAGAATTCATTGCATTCTTTATTGAGATTTCAGAAAAATCTTCAAGAGCTCAAATCCAACCAACCTGAGATTAATCACATTTGATTTGAAACAAAATAAAAGATGCATAAAATCTCTGTCAATAGAAAAATGGGTTTAAATCTTTTTCTCTATGGAGAAAATGAAAGGGATTTTTACCTCCAGAATCTGAATGTAATGCTGTATTAAACACTTGTAAAATTTAGCAAATTTGAAATCTTTAAGGTCAAATATAATCTCTGTTTTATTCTAAGTGGGAAAGGAAAGAGCAGAAGAGAAAGGATAAAAGATGCAATTAATCTTTCTTAATGATATGCAAAGAGATAACGAGGTCAAGTGATGTATTGACCACAGCAAAAATGCACTTACACACACACACACACTTCAAAAAGATCCTTGTGCTCAACACGAAAAGCAGATCATAACCCATTTCACTGCAACCTTGTGTATTTTCAAATGAATTCGATGAAATAAAGTATTTTTAAAGAGACTTGATTTTATCCATCTGGAATTGAGTATTAAGCTGTACAATGTGGTTGATTGAGATCGCTGGGACTGAGTCAACCCCAAAAAACTTTAAATGTGATTTCATGTTGACTATAATGACCTTTTAATATTTATTATCCTTGTGTACTGGAAACACTGAACTCTTCAGAGATTTTGAATTTAGCAAACTGCACTCACAGAATCACTATTGCCAACTGAGACTATACTGAAGGAAAAAACAGTAAAAGCACATATTCTGGCCTAGAATGGGACCCAGGCCTCAGGGGCGAGAATATCACATCCAAACCATGAGAACACCAGGAAAAAGCAGAGTAAATAAGCAACAAAAAGTAGCTTTACAACATGTTTACTTTCTAGGCCTCCAGTCAATCTGATACGGCCCTGAGTCACTGCACTGATTAAAGCAGAACAGTTAAGCGCAGATAAAAGCCTTGGAGTTGAACACCTCTCTGTCTGCCTCCTCCGAGTTTAGCACACTTATCTTCTCATTAGCCCCGATGAGGAACTTCAGAAGTTCTACGGTTGAATCAGTTAGTGCCAGACACACCTGAAGTCACTTATGATTACGAAAGGACTTTCATTTGTATATTTACCTTCTCTTCCATCCCGTCACAGATAATAAAGCAATTTTAGACAGAATATAACATTTCAAACCTTCATGGTTACTATTGTCACTGGGCATGGCCTTAATCAACAATATTACAACAGTCAATGATATGAATTTTCTATAAATAGTACAGAAAATAAATTTTTATTGACATTTACTGTATGTTTTTTATTTAATGTATGCTTAAGAAACCATGCCAAACAAGAAAAACACCAAATGACGCAAGCAAAACTCACCAGTTTTGAACATGGCTCCTCTGTTTTTCTTCTTCACTGGGTTTACCGCTGACTTAACTTGGACTAGGTGTATATATATCGCCACCTACTGTGCTGGAGTGTTACGAGAATTGCATGTAGTTGTGCACGGATGATTTATAGATCTTATGTTTAGGATTACTGTTTCTAATAGATTTCATAATTACTTTTATCATTTCACCTATTAATTGTCTAATATAATTTTATTATTATTATTATTATTATTATTATTATTATTATAGTTCAGTCAAATATATACACCACCACTCAAAATTTGTAATAATTAAATTTTTTGAATGTCTTTGAAAGTCTCTTATTGTAACCAAGGCTGCATTTATTGATTAAAAAAATACAGTAAAATTTTAAATAACTGTTTTCTATGTGAAAATCCCGGACAAGCCCTCCTCTAACTTGGGGAAGTCGTGGCCTAATGGTTAGAGAGTTGGACTCGTAACCCAAAGGTTTCGAGTCTCGTACCGGCAGGGATTGTTGGTGGGGGAGTGAATGTACAGCGCTCTCTTTCACCTTCAATACCACGACTGAGGAGCCCTTGAGCAAGGCACCGAACCCCCAGCTGCTCCCTGTGTGTGTTCACGGTGTGTGCGTGTGTGTGTGTGTTCACTGCTGTGTGTGTGCCCTTTGGATGGGTAAATGCAGAGCACTAATTCTGAGTATGGGTCACCATACTTGGCCACATGTCACGTCACGTCACGTCAATTCGGCTAATTCAGCTTGTATTATCCTGTATAATCCTAAAGGTTTATGAAGGCACCTTATAGTGTCTGTATTTGCAAGCAAATGTAAATTAAATTTCCTGAAATTGTTTGTCGTAGAATCAGTTTTATTGCACTAGATGTGGTAGGTTTTGCATTTGTTTTCAAAATGTCATGATCTGCTCATTAGGCCTACGAACATAAAAAGCAATAAACACACTAAGGCTTCATTCTGCAAGAGGCAAAAGCAACATGCATTTTCTGAACCGTTTAAGTCCTGTTACTGTGGGAGGGGGGATTTTGTCAGAATAATACCAATTAGAGCAGCGAGATTATAAAGCACTGCTCTCACTCCCTCTCTGCTGGGTGCAGATAAAGGTCAACCTATTCAGTGCTACTCATAAACTAAGTATTCATGGCCTGTCGCCGAAATGCTACATTTATACATGCTTGAGCGGTGACACAGTTAATACAGGAGGCTTTGACGGCCAAATACGATTGCTGTTCGAGAGCATCTGTCATTAAGAGGATATGAAGAGCAGATTGAAGATGAGGTGTATGTTCTTTATTAAAGGGATAGTTCATCCAAAAATGAAAATGTGATGTTTATCTGCTTACCCCCAGGGCATCCAAGATGTAGGTGACTTTGTTTCTTCAGTAGAACACATATGATGATTTTTAACTTTAACCGTTGCAGTCTATCAGTCGTATAATGCATGGCAATGGTAACAAAATCTATGAGAGTAAAAAAAACATGCACAGACAAATCCAAATTAAACCCTGCGGCTCGTGACGACACATTGATGTCCTAAGACACGAAACGATCGGTTTGTGTGAGAAACCGAACAGTATTTATATCATTTTTTACCTCTAATACACCACTATGTCCAACTGTCTTTGAGCACGTGCACGGCATCCGATGTGTGAGGTGTGTACACGCTAGGGGTGTGCGATATTGACAAAAAATAATATCTCAATATGTTTTGGGATTTTTCCAATAACGATAATCAGACGATATTTTGCATAGTTAAAAAATGTGTTGTAAATGTCTTTGCTCCCTTTTACAAATTCAATAGTATATTGAGTGATATTATTAATTGAAAAAATATATTGAAGGAAAGGGTATTTATTTATTATTTAAAACTGAAGCATTCAAGTAAGAACAACACACATCACTGCTCTGCTGTAAGGCGAACGGTGCAGTACAAGCAAGAAGCAAAAATATAACATTGTAATAAATGTATCTAAATAAATGTATCAGCACAAGAAAAACTTTGTAAACAAATTACTCCCTTCAAGTACAGTAAAATTTTCCATGGTCAAAGATACAAAAAAATAGTCTATAGTATTTTTAATTAAATGACTAATTTCAAATTCTGTCCAATATTGCACAAAAATTAAACAGGTTTGAAACACTTCAGATTTGTCAAAAATATTGCACTCAAGAAAAAAATAGCATATGTAAACAAATGTTATTACTGTAAAAAAAAGTCTACAATTTAAAGACAAAAGGTAAAATAACCTTTATAATTTAAAGTAGTCACTAGGACAAAGGAAAAATTCTTTCAGCAGCTTGAACTTTTTTTTTGCTATAAACTGGGTTTCTTTGGATTTACATGTGTTTCAAGCTGCACAACAAAATATTGCACTTAAAATAATGTAAACAAATGACACTACTGTAAACAAAGTATACATTTAAATGAAATAGCCTTTATAATTTAAAGTAGCCTTTACAATATAAAAGTCTTTATTTTATATTGTAAAATAAAGGGTCTTTTTTCCCTTTCTGGGTTTCTTTGAATTCACATGTGTTTCAAGTTGTGCGATAAAAACACCAGCCTGTCCACAGCATCTGGCTTGAGAGCAGCACGGTGACATGTAACAATATTTCCTCCTGTGCTGAAAGCCCTCTCAGAAGGGCTGCTTGAGGCAGGGATGCACAGGTACTTTTTTGCTAGTTTCCCAAGTCTGGGGAAATTTATTTCTTGCATTTTCCACCAGTCAAGTGGATTTACGTCACTGTCCACCTCAGGTATCATTAAGTAGCTCTGGATCTCCTTTTCAATAGCACTGCGCAGAGACTCACCTCTGAATTCCTGTGGTTTCTTGAAATAACTACCAAAATACTTTTTTCTCTTTTTTGCTGGTTCACTGGTGTCATCACCTGCTACAGCAGTTGAGGGGCCTGGGTTAGGGCTGTCTTCCTCTGTCAACATAGCCATGAGTTCTTCTGTCACTGCTGTCCCAATGGCTTTGATTCTGTCATTGTTATTGTAGCGGTTTTTGAACCGGGGATCAAGTGTGGATGCCAAACTCAACAGCTCATCCACACAGTCTTCTGCATACTTGGAGTTCAGGTACTCCAAAATGGTTTGTTTGATTTTTTTGGTTAGGTCTGTGTCATCAGACTTCACTGCCAGGACTTCAGTGTTGAACAAGGACAACACAGGTTTTAAGTAAGAAACTGTTACGAGTTGCTCACCTGACAGAGCGTCTGTAGATTCTAGCAGAGGACCAAGTGCTTTGCTGAACGCCTCCAGCACCTCAACATCTTGCCATGTTGGCACAAGGTGCCTGTGCTTTTTGTCTGCAGTTAAAACATGACGAATGGCCTTTTCTTGCTCAAGAAACCTCTCAATCATGCGCTGTCTTGAGCCCCATCTTGTTGGTGACTCTGTGATCAGTTTGTGTTGAGGAAGCTTCAACTTCTCTTGTGCATCAGCAAGTGCTTTTTTCTTTTTCCAGCTGCTGGAAAAATGGCTCTGTCTATTCTAGGATCCCTCATGCTCCTCTCTGGAAAACATTTAAAATAGACATAAACATAAGATAGACATAATAATATTTTGAGTCCATTGAACATTCAATGTGTGCAATTATGGCTTATGTGCTGTCAGGGAGAGGTATGGCTCTGACGTTCTGCTTGACCACAGCAACTGCTTGTTGTAGCAAAATTTAAAACCTTCTGCACTTAATGCGCAAGAGTTTGGCTACATGACTCGTACAAGGCAGCGCTGTTTCACTGAAGTATTTTCGCCCAGGTAGTGTGTATCTTGGGTCTAACAACTTTAAAAGCTGTTTAAAACCATCTCTCTCAACCGCTTGAACTGGCACCATGTCTCTGGCAATGTAATTGGTGACAGCGTTTGTTATATCTTGCCATCTTTCGCTTTTTCTGTCGTAAGGTACTTTCTTGCTAAATGATTTGGCCAAAGTTTGTTGCGTGTGTTTTTTTACCCTGTCTGCTGCAGGCGCATCGTGTTCAGCTGACTCCGTCTCCCGAAGCTTTTCATAATTCTCGTATTCACTATGGTGGGTAGTTTGAAGATGGTGAAAGAGATTGGTCGTCGAGCTGCCTTTGACTGCAACCGATTTTCGGCACAGTTTGCAGATCGGCGTCTTTTGACTAACATCCGACCTTTCAAAACCAAACCACCTCCATGCTAGTGATGACGACCCACGTCTAGGAATTAAATCTAGCGTGGATTGTGAGGATGCTGGTGTTTGAATGTCTTCTCCTCTCACAGTTTCTTCGCTCATTTTAACTTCTGTCGAACACTGCAATCTGTCCCGCTATCCCATGCGCTGAATGCGCGCGCGCGTGCAGTAATATACTACAGCACGCAGTGAATTCGTGATCACTTAATGCAGCGTTTAGATTGGCTTATGAAAATGAGTGACATACTCGATATTTTGATTTTGCATATCGTTAAACAAGCAATTACGATATTATCGCACACAATATATATCGCACACCCCTAGTACGCGCTCTGGCGTAGTTTACGCAAGCGCCGGAGTTGATATCCAGCCGAAGAGCAATCAACCATAACTTCAGGCGAGCAGGCTCAGAAGTTGGGAATACGTGGAAAGTCACCACTCC
>NW_015551075.1:847172-847743 GCF_001515605.1 Sinocyclocheilus anshuiensis | reverse complement strand
CACCTCACGCACCGGATGCCGTGCGCGCGCTCAAGGAAGTTGGACATAGTGGTGTATTAGAGGTAAAATATGATATAAATACTGTTCGGTTTCTGGCACAAATCGATCGTTTCGTGTCTTAGGACATCCCTTTAATGACATGAGGCAGATGATGTCATCGCTGAAGACGAACCCTTGAAATTCCTATTAATAATTTGAATGATCTCATATATGACTCAAAGCCAAATTAATCTGCATTGCTGAATGATTTCCTTAAGGAAAAAGAGGTTATTTACTTTCATGTGCATATCAAATAATATTGTATAATGATGGAGAAACATAGTATGTTTTAAAATGGTATGTGTTAAAAGAATTGATCAATGTTTGTTTTGATTAAAAATCATGTACATACAAAGGCACTGGAGATATTATAGCAATAGAGATATGGGGAAAAAATGACACTATATGCAAATACTTCTAGCAAAATTATTGTATTTTTTCTGCATGCAATGATCCACAACATGTCACTGTAACGGGGCTGACGAGACGTGAGACATGCAAATCCATGTGCAAGCTTTATTAAAGCAGAGAG
>NW_015551075.1:832540-843695 GCF_001515605.1 Sinocyclocheilus anshuiensis | reverse complement strand
AGGGATGCACCGCTGGTGTCTGCACGCACAGCTGGTATCCCCAAACCCACTCACTTTAGCCCTCCTGTTCCTGAAATGATTCCCCTGTCTGAAGCGCTTCCCCTGATGGGGATAGCTTTTTGGTGTGTTTGGGCTGCGTACACTACCACAGAACCTCCGGAGATGCCGGTGCTCGCTCCAGATCCTCCAGAGGTGGCGGCTGAGGCTGCAGAACCTCCCGAGGCGGCGGCGCTCGCTTCAGCTCCTGGCATGGTGGTGGCGCCCAACAATACACTTTCAGCCTGTCATCTGTGAACTCTCTGCCTGTCCTGTCACGGCTATGGAGGCCGTCTATGAACTCCCTATCTGTCCTATCACGGCTATGGAGGCCGTCTATGAACCCCCTGCCTATTCTGTCACGGCTATGGAGGCCGTCGGTGAACTCACTTCCTGTCCTGTCACGACTATGGAGGCCGTCTCTGAACTCATTTCCTGTCCTGTAACGGCTATGGAGACCGTTAGTGAATCCCCTGCCTGTCTTGTTAGGGCTATGGAGGCCAATTATAGACTTTTGTCCTGTTCCGATCCAGCCGAGGAGGCTGGTTGTGAACACTCTGTCTTGCCAGTCCCAGTCAATGAATCTAAATATGAACTCTCTACCCGTGTTGTCTCCACAAACATCTCTGTTGAATCATCCTTCTTGCCTATCCCGGTTGGTGAGTCTGCTTATGAACTGTCTGCCTGTCCAGTCTTTGTCAATGAGCCAGATATTGAACTGTCTACCCATTCAGTGGTCACCAGGGAGACTATGGATTAACTTTTTGAGTTCACTGCCTCGGCCCTTGGGGCCGTGAATACTCTCTATGTGTTGTCTGTCTCTGCTTTTCCTAGGTCTCCGTCTCTGCCACGGTCTCCTGATCCGTCTGCTCCACCCTGGTGGGCTTCTGCTCTGTCTGCTCCACCGTGGTGGTCTTCTGCTCCGTCTGCTCTGGCCTGGTGGTCTTCTGCTCCGGAGTCACCTAGTGCCTACACCAGTAGCACCGCCGGCAGGAACCTCAACATATAGACCGGCACCTGAACTGGAAAACAAGGCTTCTGTAGTGGGACCAGATGTTTTGTGTTCAGATAATGTTCCAGTACTTCCCAACACTCCTGAGAAAAGATATCCTTCTAGGGAAAGGAAACCCCCAAAGGACCTGAAGGACTTTGTACATAGTTAGCAGGTGCTATTGGGAAAACTGAGTGATTTGCTACGGGGCAGAATCTACCACACCCCTCTTAGTTAAGAGAGAAAAAAAAAAGAAAGAAAAACTGTGTTCTGTTCGTGTGGATGTAATGTGTATGGAAAGGTATAGGTAGTGGTTAGGTAGTGTATAGGTATATGTATAAAGGTATAGGTAGTGGTTAGGTAGTGTATAGGTATATGTATAAAGGTATAGGTAGTGGTTAGGTAGTGTATAGGTATATGTATAAAGGTATAGGTAGTGGTTATGGTGGTAATATAAAGGAGATAACAGATTTGTGGTATTGTAGAAAAACCTCCCCCCACCCCGGAATGTGATCGCGGACAGACCGAGGGGGGTCTCGCTCCCTACCTCAGTTAGGGCCCCTGAGTCAGCTTGGGATTTTGGCCATATTGCCCATCTAAGTCATTCATCCCACTATCAACAGGCACGTCATGTAGGCTACACTTCTTGTATTTGGTTTGTGCACAACACAAGGTGTCACTGTGTCCTCAAAGCTTACAACTCGCCTACTCTTGCTCCATTACTATTCCTGAGGTAAAACAGCCCTCCTCATTACCCTGCAGACAAAGAAATATATAAATAAATACATTTGAAAATAAATCAATGTGGAAATAAATAAATATAGAAATAAATACGTAAATAAATAGATAAATGTGGAAATAAATAAAAGTGGAAATAAACAAATTGATAAATAAATAAAAGTAGAATTTTTGTTTTTAAAAAGTAGAAAAAAAAATAAAAAAATACATAAGGAAATAAAAGTATTATTTTTTTTTACTTTTCTCTGAAAATTTATTTTTAGATTTATTTATTTATTTTTAAATTTCTTTGTATATTTCTTTATATATTTCTTTATTTCTAATTTTGTGAGGTTTGGCATTCCATATACTCCAGCTACGACACAAATCCAGTCATAGGTCTAAATATTACTTTGATTATGAGTACATTTATTTCACACATTCATTTTTATTAAAGATAAGCTCTTTATACATTACAGTGAGTTAAACAAGTCTGGGAAACTGATGTCATTTTTTTGCCATAATAATTAAATATGTTTATAATGGATTTTCATATTTTAAGAGTGAATTTCAGTGACAAAGGTAAAATAATAAAATCTACATAAAAGTGGAATGTATATACTGTACGTGGAAACTCAAATAGAGCTTATTAGGCTCTGAGAAAGAAAAACAAAATTGAAGAAACTTCCATCCATCCATTTTCTGAACTTAAGAGATAACTTCTGAACTTTATTTAACATATTTTGTTTATATTGGTCTAATAAATTTTTATTTTATTTTATTTAATTAAATTGATTTAAACTTGTTTTGTTCATTTTGGCTAAAGGCAAATAACACTCCCCATATACAATAAATTAAAAGAAACAATTTTGTTTAAATAGTATTTTTCATTGATGTGCAGAACACATACTGGCTAATTTACTGACAGCGGAAATTATTGTGAAATTTTTAGTCACGTCACGTCTCAGCTGATCATCCAGAGTCACGTCACATCACAGCTGATCATCCAGAGTAATATCACATCACAGCTGATCATCCAGGGTCACGTCACGTCCTGTCTGTTGCACCCATATTATCAAGGTCAGTCCTTCGGTATCCCAGTCTGGTATCCAGTGTGAGGGATGCACCGCTGGTGTCTGCACACACAGCTGGTATCCCCAAACCCACTCACTTTAGCCCTCCTGTTCCTGAAATGATTCCCCTGTCTGAAGCGCTTCCCATGATGGGGATCGCTTTTTGGTGTGTTTGGGCTGCGTACACTACCACAGAACCTCCGGAGATGGCGGTGCTCGCTCCAGATCCTCCAGAGGTGGCGGCTGAGGCTGCAGAACCTCCCGAGGCGGCGGCGCTCGCTTCAGCTCCTGGCATGGTGGTGGCGCCCATTTCAGCCTGTTCAGCCTGTCATGTCACGGTCGAAGGAACCGTAGATGAATACTGTACCTGTCCTGTTAAGAATGAACTCTATGAACTCTACCCCTGTCCTGATGTTACTACTGTAGAACCTCCAGAGGTGGCGGCATCTGCTGCAGAACCTCCAGAGGTGTCAGTGGTATTCACTTGTGAACTCTCGTCCTGTTCTTTTCCGGCCAAGGAGGCCGTCTGTGAACTCTCTGCCTGTCCTGTCACGGCTATGGAGGCCGTCTATGAACTCCCTGCCTGTCCTGTCACGGCTATGGAGGCCGTCGGTGAACTCACTTCCTGTCCTGTCTGGAGGCCGGAGGCCGTCTCTGAACTCATTTCCTGTCCTGTAACGGCTATGGAGACCGTTAGTGAATCCGTCTTGTTAGCTGTTCCGGCCAAGCCCTGTCACTTCCCAAGAGGCCACTAATGAACTGTCTACCTATCCTGTTTCAGTCAAGAAGTTTTGAGTCATATGTCAGTCCTGTTTCGACCAAAGAGAATGGTCTGCCTGTCCATTCTCAGTCATTGAGTTTGTTTATGAACTGTCTGCCTGTCCAGTCTTTGTCAATGAGCCAGATATTGAACTGTCTACCCATTCAGTGGTCACCAGGGAGACTATGGATTAACTTTTTGAGTTCACTGCCTCGGCCCTTGGGGCCGTGAATACTCTCTATGTGTTGTCTGTCTCTGCTTTTCCTAGGTCTCCGTCTCTGCCACGGTCTCCTGATCCGTCTGCTCCACCCTGGTGGGCTTCTGTCTCACTTCCGAGTATTGTTCAGCATTTATCGCTCACCTAGGGATAGCTACTTTACGGAGCCCTTCCAAGTTCATGAGTCTAGCCTTGTTCATAGTCTGTTTTCCCGTGTCTTGATCCTAGCCTGTTATCTCGTCCTGTCTGATTTCTGCCTGCCCTGAAGTTTATAGCCTGTCTTGGATTTACCCTTTGCCTTGCTGATTCGGACTGTGTTTGCACCTCGATTGGATTATTGCTTGTTTTGGATTACTCTTTTGTCTTGCCCTCAATATACCTGTTTGCCATTGTCAGAAACTTGCCTGTTTTTATGACCACGCCTTTAAATAAAAGTCTTGCAGAAGGATCCGCACGTCTCACGTCTCTGTCGCCCCGTAACAGTCACATTCACCACTATTTGGTTTTGAAATTAAATTATGTTATGCAATTGCAACTACCTTTGATATTAAATGCTATGCCATGTTCAACAATGTACTGCACTGTAAAAGCAGTGGCTGCTGTGGCTTTTGACATTTTGAAGGCTGAGCTTTGCTGAAAGAATACAATTATTCATCGCCACCTTTGCTGTTTTGACATGCAATACATAAAACATTAGAAATCAAATAAACCGCTACTGCATGATGGTCCTTCCAGGGACTTGGGGCCAGAGGCGGACAGTAACGAAGTACATTTACTTGAGTATTGTACTTAAGTACACTTTTTGAGTATCTGTACTTTACTTGAGTATTATTTTTTTCTGGGAACTTATAACTTTAACTTCACTACATTTGAAAGACAAATATTGTACTTTTCACTCCACTACATTTCTATCAAGGTCCTCGAAGTACAAAGTCGTTAATATGTAGCAGCTTTGAAAGTCAGTGGGTGATTTTTTTCTTCTCTAAAACGTGACTTTTTTTCAGACAGTTTATCAGTAATCACTCTTCTAGGGCTACATGAAGAGATTTCCCAGCATTTTTTGAACACTGACCAGTTGCAAATGTGATATTTATTTACAACAATTCAATAATAAGAAGTTAATATTGTGGTATATATTAGACACACTATTGTCTGATTTTGCTAAATTGTGTAGGTGAAAATATTACCTATAAAGCCACAGAAGAACGGTTGTGCGTCACCTAATAAAACACAATAGGTGTTGGACTTGAAGCAGCACTGCACAGACCGTTCTGTGTATGACATCAAAGTACCGCGAGAGCAATTTTACAATTTTGGATTTGATGTCAAATAGATCTTGCTGTTTTGTTTTCTTGTTAAAGCAGTGTTGCTGTTGTAAAGTTATATAGCTACAATGGAGTAATGTTTGACCAGCAGTATCTGTACTTTCACTCAAGTAATGGAGTTGAGTACTTTGTCCGCCTCTGCTTGGGGCTTTAATTCCTGGGAAAAGGCATGGCATGAAAGCCAATGATGCAAACATGCAAGACATAATAACCCAAAACATGTCTGTCAGAAACATACAGCAAACATGCCAGATATGAGCAGTGAGTGCGTCTCCACTTGTTCTGTTCTTTTGACTTCTGAAGAGCTTTTGTGAAAGGACATCTGCTGCCAAGGTTGTTTTTCTTTTAAATGCTGAATTAAATGCAGTGTATGCAGCATCGCCCATGCGCCTGAGAGTGCTGATATGAGTCAGAGCCGGATGGATTTATAGCACAGCTCTGTCTCAATTGCTTTTCACGCCTCATTAGATGAGCTGTTTAACTGTGATGGACACTGGTGGCTTTCACTCAACATACACGAGTGTGAATGTGTATGTGTGTGTGTTTGTGTCCTGAGGGAACACAAAGCAGGAGTCAGCAGAACACCTGAAGAAATGAACAAGACTGCTGCAAGAAATCCAATATTGCACTACAACACAGTATGACGCACTCGCAGTACACGCACTCCAGTGCACTGCTCATTACAGTGTCATTCATCTAACAAAGAGAGCAAAAGCTAAAGTTTTCTCACTAATTCTTACAGTCCTCAAGAAGTTGTTGCAGGAGGTTTTGAATTAATTAATCAAGCATGTGAAACTAAGATAGTACTAAGACTACTAAGATAGTCTGAAATGTACAACGAAATCATGGATTTATTGAATAATAACCGCATGAATTACAATAAGTATTCGATTTAAAATTAATAACAATAGTAACAACATGCCACTCAGGTCCTTCTATTTTTTATCTTTTCACTTCAAAATAAAAACATTTCCCCCACAAATCTAAAAACCTCAATGTGTCCATAAGTCCCTAATTAACATATAGACAAAAATAAATCAATAAATATTCAACATAATACACTGTCACAAGTCACTATTTTCCAGTGACACAAATAGATACAATAACATCAAAACTGTTTATACTGACTAAATCTTACAAATGTTGAAATTCAGATTAAATTACACAATTAATTAAAAAAATTGCATAGCCATTCATTAAATGTGTTGAGATGAGATTTTGTGCCATCTATGGTCAAGAGAAAAAAAATGAAGGCAGGGCTTGCCCCATCTTACCCCATCAAATTTAATAAATATATAAATATAATAAAATATTTCCGTGTGGAATCGCTTGCAAAGGGTTTTATTTGAATTATTTGAATGGCTGTCAATGGAGAAAGATTTTTTTTTTTTTTTTTGCATCTGTCAGATTATGTAATTTCGTGATCAACCAGCAGGGGCTAAGGGAATCATGCTAACTAGCTAAACAAACAAAGACGTATGTGCGTTAAACGTGTGACGTCTTCAGTCATGCAAACGCACATCTACATTCCGTGCAATATAAGCAAATTAATAAATTTTAAAGGAGGTCTAATGCTATTCCATGCATTCTGATCATTCAATCATACTCTGTTAAAGAGTTTGATTCTCATGCTAAACATGGCCAAAGTTTCAAAAAATGAGTTGGACGTATGACGGAGTATTTCTACGCCAAAGACACTCCTTCAGAGTTTGTATAAAGGTGAGTTCACGCCATATCTTAATTACCATGATTACGAGATACCAACTTGTAAATAGCATGTCATGTCATCGTAGAACTCGTAATGACAACTTGTGAACTGGGAATTTTCTGAAAGCTACAACTTGTACCACCTGACCACCTCAGATTCATTACGCGCTATGTTTAGGCATTGATAGTGCAATAGTTCCGAGTTCAAGGGTGCAAACAGTTCCAAGTCACGTGTTGTCATCTCAAAATTACAGTAATTACGACATGGCATGAATGCATCATAAGTTTCGGAAAATTTTTCTGAGTATGGCCCTGTATGACGTCATGAAGGGTGGAATTCCTTGTATGGGCATTTCTTGCTTCGGCCAATCACAACGCACTGGATAGCTGGCCAATCAGAGCACACCTCGCTTTTCAGCCCGATGAGCTTTGTAAAAATCGACACGTTTCAGAAAGGCGGGGCATAGAGGAGAACAATAATGTACAGTATGTGGAAAATAATGTGTTTTTTAAACCTTAAACCGCATAAACACATTTCATTACACCAAATACACAAAATAGTGTTCGTTTTAGCAACATCATATGGCCCCTTTAACATGAGATTGAAAGAAACTGTGTGTTATGTCCCATTTAAATGTTTACAATTTAACTTCATGTGTTGTGTAATCTATGATAAGAGTCTATTACTTTTTTCTTTTTTTATATTTTACAAATTATTACTTGATATAGGCCTATATATAAACCATTTACCTTATGAACTATTATTCTGTTACAGCTCAGGCATTTAAGTTAATCATGTCTTAGATGTTAACGTGACTTATCTCTAATTTAAACTTGCTGAAATTTTCCTTATACACAGATTTTTATTTTAAAAAGAAAGCATTTTCTTTTCCTATTCCTGAATAAATGGGATCGTTTCCTTTTACCACTTCAAATATTAGACGCGAACATGAACTAAATATATTTGTGCCTCTACTATGCAGCAGTCAACTGCTTTTCTAAACACATTTGTTGTAGTCTTATAAATACATTTGCTGTTAAAAAAGTGCCTCATTTTGCCATCACTCACGAATGAATGAGATTGTGTGTTTGTTCTCCTATTCCAGTCTTGAAAAGTCCACACTGAACAGCATGAATCAGTTTTAATGTTTGTTGCAACTAGCACTTTGTTCTTTCCAGTAGATTAAACAAGGTGGGATGAGTAAGAATGACTCTAAAGAGAAAGAACAAGAACAACAAAACAAGACTGATTTTTAAATTAATAAAGTTTCTGTAGAACACAACACAACACCCACTGAGGAGCCCGAACTCAAGAAACACAAAATCTACAGACGAGGTGGGAGATCAAACAAGGAAAAATTATATTTCCATATACTGCAGAGAGGAAATACAGATTTGAGAGAAAGAATGTCTTTAAGGTTATGTAGCCATTGCATTGTCTTGACCACCACAGAGTCAAATAAACCCACACTGAACGTACTCGGTTATTAACGTAACCTCGGTTCCCTGAGATACGGGAACAAGTACTGCGTCTTGCTTAAGACGCTACGGGGAAAACTCCTTTTTCTCTGAATACTGAAGCCTTTTTCAATCACGCAGTGTAACTGCACGGCCATTGGTTCGTGCAGTGTATTAAAAACGAACCAATGGCTCGGCAGCGGAGCAACCGCTCATGCAGGAAGGACAATATCAGAGATATGTTGCAGGAAATTGGGTCTGCGCCGCGGGCCATACACCAGGCGGAGAAGACAGACCATTTAAGGGCAGAGTCGCCTTGTAGAGGGTGCTCTAGCCTGAGATATTGTGTTTAGCACGCTCTCGGGGAGGTCCATAGGATCCCATTGAGAGGCCAGAGGTGCAGGGCCCACAGTTCGGGTTGGGGGTGCCATATTGTTTGGTTCGCCTAAGAGAGGAGGTCTCATCTCAGGGGAATGGGCCACGGGGCTGCTATAAGCAGCTGAGACAGCTCTGCGAACCAGTGTTTGGTCCTCCAGAGCGTGGCCACCAGCAGAACCTTGTGTTTCCCCTCCTTGATTCGCCTGATTACCTGTGGGATCAGTCCCAGATTCTCTGAACCGTATGTGGGTGGAGCATCCACTCTTCTGAGGGGACGTTGCTCCGGGATAGCATGTCTGCTCCCTGTTTCAACCTGCCCAGCACATGTACACCACTGTCATGCTGTCTGAGTGGACTAGCACGTGGTGACCCCTTAGGTCTGGCAGAAAGGAGCGAAGGCCCAAACATACTGCCAACATTTCAAGGCAGTTGATGTGAAGCCGACTTTCCTCTTTCGACCAATGGCCGAAAGCCGGTTTGCCATCGCACAGAGCTCCCCAACCTGTGTTGGAAGCGTCTGTCGAGACTACCTTCCTTCTGCAGACCATACCCAGGGGCACGCCCCGATCCATCCACTGAGAGTCTTTCCAAGGGGCAAGGGCTGCTACGCAGGCCCGGCTCACCTTGACACGCATGCGTCCATGGTGCCAGGCGTGGGACAGAACTCGTGGTTTCAGCCAGTACTGGGCTCCAATTTCGAATGAGGCCGCGAGCTGCCGAATAGCCATTGCACGATCTGGCGCGACTACCGCCCCCATTCGAGCTGAGTTGAGAACTGTTCCCAGGAACGATATCCGTTGGCTGGGGGACAGCGCACTCTTGGCAAAGTTGACCCTGAGTCCCAGGCACTGTAAGTGGCTGAGGAGAAAGGATCTGTGGGATAATAGCTCGTTCTCTGACTGGGCCAGGATGAGCCAGTCATCGAGATAATTCAGGATGCGGATTCCCAACTGTCTCAGCGGGGAAAGAGCTGGAGAAATCCATGCACTTCGTAAAAGTGCAGGGAGCTAGGGACAGTCAGAAGGGAAGGACCGTGTACTGATATGCCACTCCCTCGAAGGCGAATCTCAAGAATCGCCTGTGGTGGGGGTCTATCTGGATGTGAAAATAGGCATCTTTCAGATCCAGCGAAAAGAACCAGTCCCCTGGGTACACTTGCAAGAGGATCTGCTTCAAAGTAATCATCCTGAATGGCCGTCTCATGAGGGCGCAGTTCAGGTGGCTGAGATCGAGGATGGGCCTTAGGCCGTCATCCTTTTTGGGGACGAGGAAATAACGGCTGTAGAAGCCTGACTTGCTCTGAGCTGGGGGAACCATCTCTATGGCTCCTTTTGCCAGCAAATTCATCACCTCGGCGCGTAGGATGTGTGCATCCTCGCTCTGAACCGAGGTGGAGACCACGCCACAGAATCGCGGGGGTCTTCGAGCAAATTGCAGTGAATAACCTCGTTCTATCATCCCCAGAACCCATCTTGACACCCCGGGGATAGCCCGCCAGTCCTCAGCCCGCGTGGCAAGGGGTTGGGTTGGTTCGAGCGACAGGCCGTCATGCGGGGACCCAATGCTCGTGAAATGCTGAAGAGGAAATTTGCTCTCTTTTTGAAAATGTTTGTGTTTTATTTTTCTCGCTATAACAGCGGTAAGTTGTGCGGGCGCTAATTGAACGGGCCCGGGGTTCACAACAGAATTCACCACAAATACATTGCCATCGGCACCCGGAAGAGAACGGGGTGCTTGGAGAAAAATAGGCTGCTTGGGGGGTTGTCCGGCAATGGCGAGACTTTGCCCCCTCCTCTTCCTGTCCCGCGGATCAGGTTGATGCCTGAGGCGCCGGGTCCAGCACTACCTTGGGCCGGGGTCATTGGCTCTTAGGGAATGGGTAGCGTCTAGCCGAGCTGGAGCGTTTTAGCAAGAAGTGTCGCATTGCCTGGGACGATTTCTGTGCAGCAGTGAAGCGCTCTGCGAACCCTTCGACCGCAGGTCCAAACAGGCCAGAAAGGGAGAACGGAGAGTCGAGGAAGGGGACTTTATCCGCGTCCTTGATCTCTGTGAGGGTCAACCATAGGTGGCGCTCAAGCACCACAAGGCTGGCCATGGATCTGCCGATTGCCTGAACTGTCATCTTTGTGGCGCGTAAAGCCAGGTCGGTCGCGCTGCGTAGCTCTTTGAAAGCTGCGGTCCAGACTCGTCCATTTTCTGGAGAAGTTTGGCCTGAAGGACCTGGAGGACCGCCATGGAGTGAAGCGCCGAGGCCGCTTGTCCAGCAGACGAGTAGGCCCTTCCAGCGAGTGCTGAAGTAGTCCCGTACGGCTTGGATGGGTGGGCGGCCTTTGCCTTCCAGCCAATGGCCGTGGGCAGGCAGAGATGCACAGCCACTGACTCATCCCCTTTTCTTCTGCGCTGTCGACCTTTGTGAGGGCAGACGAAGAGGAGGTACGCAGGCGGGCCGAGTAGGGGGCGCGCCAAGATCTGGTGATCTCTTCATGGACTTCC
>NW_015551075.1:830765-832319 GCF_001515605.1 Sinocyclocheilus anshuiensis | reverse complement strand
TTCTGTGCAGCAGTGAAGCGCTCTGCGAACCCTTCGACCACAGGTCCAAACAGGCCAGAGGGGGAGACCGGAGAGTCAAGGAAGGGGACTTTATCCGTGTCCTTGATCTCTGTGAGGGTCAACCATAGGTGGCGCTCAAGCACCACAAGGCTGGCCATGGATCTACCGATCGCCTGAGCCGTCATCTTTGTGGCGTGTAAAGCCAGGTCGGTCGTGCTGCGTGACCCGTCCATTCTCTGAAGAAGCTTGGCCTGAAGGACCTGGAGGATCGCCATGGAGTGAAGCGCCGAGGCTGCTTGTCCAGCAGACGAGTAGGCCCTTCCAGCGAGTGCTGAAGTAGTCCTGCACGGCTTGGATGGGTGGGCGGCCTTTGCCTTCCAGCCGATGGCGGTGGGCGGTCATCCAGGGGAGGCAGTTTGTTATAACCCTTTTCTTCGGCACCGTCGACCGTAGTGAGGGCAGACGAAGAGGAGGTACGCAGGCGGGCCGAGTAGGGGGCGCGCCAAGATCTGGTGATCTCTTCATGGACTTCCAGGAAGAATGGGGAAGCTCGTTGTCGAGGGGCTTGATGGCGCCCCGGCAAGAACCATTCATCCAGGCGGCTGCGGGTGGGCTCTTCCGGCGGAGACCAATCCAAACCCTGCTCTTGGACAGCCTTAGACAGAACGCAGAAGAGTTCGGCATCCATGCCTGTGCTGGCAGCGCTAGGGCTCTGCAGACGGCAGGGGGGCGGTGTCGAAAGACGAGCCCGACAGTTCCTCCGCATCTGAGGCAGCCAGAGACACACTGTCGTCCATGGTGTCACACTCACTCCCACTGAACGAAACCAGATGAAAACGCACTGACTACGAGCGACAGTAGCGGTGCTGCATTTGTAACAACGCCAGAAATTTGCTCTTAGAAATTTGCTCTTATAGTCGCCGGGTAGCGGCAGGGGACTGGAAGACCACGCTGCTGCAGACGCCAAAGGCAGCTGAAGAGCGGTGAAGTCAGCCGAGCAGCGTGGGGTCTTGATCCGCTGCGAGGCTTGTTCACGGCGAAGGCTTCTTAGTCTCGTAGTGCGAAGATCTGTAGTCGTCGCTGAAGGAGAAGAAATCTGAGGATCCTATGGCGAAGTGCACGCTTATATAGCCAGATGCCCCACCCATATTGGCGGGCTCTGGCGGGCTGTGCCGCCATAGGCTCGTGCAGCTCCGCTGCCAAGCCTTTGGTTCGTTTCTAATACACTGCACGAACCAATGGCCATGCAGTTTCACTGCGTGATTGAAAAAGGCTTCAGTATTCAGAGAAAAGGGAGTTTTCCCCTTAGCGTCTTAAGCAAGACGCAGTACGAGTGAAGCATCGATAGGGAACCTGAAAGACACACTTAAGTAAAAGTACAGATATCTTACCAGAAATTGACTTTGGTAGACGTTAGAGTCACCGTTTATAATATTACTTGAGAAAAAGTTTTAAAGTATGTGATATTTATTGTACTAGTGGCCTTTTATTGTGGCCAGCCTAAGGCACACCTGTGCAATAATCATGCTGTCTAATCAGCATCTTGATATGCCA
>NW_015551075.1:823692-830310 GCF_001515605.1 Sinocyclocheilus anshuiensis | reverse complement strand
CATAGGCTCGTCCAGTTCTGCTGCCGAGCCATTGGTTCGTTTTTAATACACTGCACGAACCAATGGGCGTGCAGTTACACTGCGTGATTGAAAAAGGCTTCAGTATTCGGAGAAAAAGGAGTTTTCCCCATAGTGTCTTAAGCAAGACGCAGTACGAGTGAAGTATCGATAGGGAACTACCGCAGACAGGAACATCAAACCAGAGAAGCTGTGATCATTGATCATTGGCAGAGAGCAATCAACCAATGAGAGAATTACCTCTCTCTGTCTCTCTCTCTCTCTCTGGCCAGACCAGACCAGCATGTAACATGTTATATTAAATTAATGCAATAATGTATACACTACTTTTCAAAAGTCTGGGGTCAGCAAGATTTTTGTCTCATGAAAGAAATTAACACGTTAATTCGGCAAGCATTTTGAACATTTTGAAACTTTTGAAGATTCCTACAAAAAAAAAAATGTAATGGTTTCCACAAAAATAGTAAGCAGCACAACTGTCAACACTGATAATAAACAGAAATGTTTCTTGAGCAGCAAATCAGCATATTAGAATGATTTCTGAAGGATCATGTGGCACTGAAGACTGGAGTAATGATGCTGAAAATTCTAAATGAAAGTAATCATATTCATTTTGGCATAAGCTTCATCAAAGATTCTTAAAGTCAGTGCTGTAAGTCTGTTGAAGTTAAAGGTCACTGCAAATATAGCAGAATGATTCAGTATTGAGTCATGTTAGCTGATATGAATAGTCTATGAATGTCATCAGAGTAAGAGCAGCAGAAACAGTGTTTTTGCTAAACATTCACATGTTGGTCTGTTTAGGTCAGTGCAGTGACACGACGCCTGCAGCCGTACTTCTCAATGTGCAATTGATTCCCAATCTGTGTGTGCGTGTGTCCTCAATACAAGAGAAAAAGAGAAAGAGGTGTTTGAAAACATAAGGGAGACCTGACTAGCTAGTTAACTCAGAGTCTGTGAATGGTAAATTTTCAAAGGTGCACTTTTACTGTTCACAGCTCAAAATGAGTAAATGCTCTTTAAAGCCAAGTAAAGTTGAAGTAAACTACAATGAATGTGCTCGACTTTACCTTCTATTGTCTGTTTGCTTGCTATCATTTTTACATCTGTTTGCATACTGTGATTGGTATGTACAATTATGCATATAACATTTGGTAGATGCTTTAATCCAAAGAAACACACACACACACAACGAGCAAGAAAATTCAAGGTTACTTCAAAATCATTATGACAAAAAAAGAACATGGAACAGAAATGTATTCATTACAATTGAAATTTTAATTACTTACAGAAAGACAAATCTGTATTTTCTTGTAAACGTACTCCAAAAATCTGTTTTATGTACAACTTTTCTCATTTTTTACAGTGTAGGTTGTTTTGTCTGCAGATAAAAGCTTTGATAGAGGGAGATTCCTCTGAGGTCATGGCGGGGAAGCAGAAAGCACAGTATTGATTGGACGCAGAGATGGAGAATGAGAGGTGCTGTCGCTGTGACATCTGCCAGTCCATTCAGGCAGAATGTAATCTCCACGTGTGACCCGCAGGTGCCCATCTCAGTCAGTGTGGAGGTCAGCAGCAGCCTAGAATATCAACAGATACAAAAGCACTGAAACTTGCGATCAAACCTGCAAAGGTCTTTGATCAGGTCTACCAGGAAGCTGCACACAGAATTTTTTCATTAATGCATTTTGACAGACACTTTTATTTAACATTAACATTCATGCATTTGGCAGATGATTTTATCCATTTGAGGTATACATTTGATCAGTTCATGCATTCCCTGGGAATCAAACCCATGATCTTGGCATTGCTTAGCACCATGTTTGAGCTACAATAATGCTATTCCTTTTATCCAAATCGACTTAGACTGGTTTCTCTTATTCATTCCCTGGGAATGGATCCGATGACCTTGGAGTTGCTACTGCCGTGCTACAGAAATTCACTTGTTTATTAATTATTTTGGTATATCTGTTGTCATTTTCCATCATTTTCCTTCCATGTTTTGGTGAGACACATAAATATGTTCAGACAGTACCTATAAAACATTTACATTGAGAAAAACTTCATTATTTACATTTATTGAAGACTCTCAACAATGAGAAAGAAAGACCATAATATTGAACTTTATGCAAAAACCTTAAAACCTTTTAGAACAGAGTGACAGAGAAAGCATTAGTGAAGTAAGGTATTTTGGTATTTGGATAAACAAACAAACAGACGGACAAACATATGAAAAGTATATCTGTTATAATTTCCTTCATAACTGCCTGGTATGATAAATGTTCCAACAGTAAAAGTATCTATAAAACCTTTACATTATCTTCAGCCTTTACATCTTTAAACTTCATTATTTATATTTACTTAAGTCTTTAAACATTGAGAAAGAAAGATTATAAACTGAATTTAATGCAAGAAGACACCATAACTTCAGACAGCAGAAGAAAAATACTGGATATCCAAATAAGTCACCCTTTGCACCTAGTAGGTTGGCAAAAAAAATTTTAGAACACAGAAACCGAAAAGGCATTAGTGAAATGTTTTGGTATTTGGTTAAAAAAGGGGTATATCTGTTATCATTTTCCTTCATAACTCATGCCATGTTTTGGTGAGAAACATAAATATGTACCAACAGTAAAATTACCAGTAACATTTACATTAGGAAAGACTTCATTACATTCAGATTTAAGTGTTTAAACACTGAGAAAGATATAATTGATAGCATGTTAGGATAATGTTGCTTTTTTTTTCTTTTCTTTTCTTTTTTTTTAATTGAGCTGGTCTGCAAAGAAACCTAGATTTCGGAAGAGAGCAATAGAGAATGCGTTAGTGACAATGATTTCACAGGGAAAAATCCAGTGAACTGAGCAATGCTGTGTTCACACACAGTAGATCTTGCTAAAGCTGATGGGATTTTTAATAAGATCCTCAAGCTTGCATAAATGCATAAACACAACGTGATACAAATGAAAGTTCTCAGACCAAAACCTCGGTGCGCTTAAATAAGGGCAATAAATGGGTAGAGGAATAGTGCATCAGTCACACTTATGTATATTTTATCAGCAATCTACATGCATTTCAAATAACACCAGCACAGCCAGCTTCCATAGACCTTAACATCACCCCAATGAGCTTCTGTTACAAAACATCATCTACAGTACTATTTAACTGCAATATTGTTAAAATGATTTCATGCAGTGCTGCTGTAATGGGGCGACTGAGATGAGAGAGACGAGCGGATCCATTTGCAAACCTTTATTCTTAAACATATTCAAAACAGGCAAGGGTCGGACAATGGCAAACAGGTATTTAGAGGGCAAGACAGAAGAGTGATCCAATAAACAGGCGTAGGTCGATCAACGGCGAACATAATCCAAAGGATGAGGCAGACGAGTAATCCACAGACAGATATTAATCCAGGCTAGGTGCGAACAGAATCCAAACAACAAGATGAGAGAGAAATCCAAGACAGGCAGGTTATCAGGAACAGACAATCAGGCAAAACTAGACGTTACAAAACAGGACTAGAACTAGGAACTAGACTAAACTCAGACAGGATAATGGCTCCGTAAAGTGCTACCACTAGGAGAGTGATAACCGCAGACAATACTCGGCGATTAGAGAAGGATTTGAGTGGTTGTTATATAGTGTGTGTGATTGGCTGCAGGTGAGTCCAATCAGTGCAATGGAGCATGGGAAATGTAGTCCAGGGTGACGTACAACAGTTTGTGTGGTGTGAGAGTCAATGTAATCAGAAGGTGACCTCTGGTGGCGAGCAGATGGAAGACCACGGACCGGATTTGTGACAGCTGCGAACAGCTGCTGTAAAAAAAAAGGCATATATTTAAAAGGGGAATTGTAGCTCTATTGTGCTGTAATATGGGAACATTGCCAAAGACTGCAGTGCTTGAAGCTTATGCCATTTCCATCAAAGATATGGTTATTATATACACATCTTTTATCATAAATGTCCATAAATGTGTCCTACTACTGAAAAATACTGCTTGAGGAGGAACACATTTTTATTGTGTCTAATCACATTTCACTAGAGGTCTAATGTTTAAATTCAAAGAGTATTTATTATATGGCCATGAAAATAATGATGACAGTATTTCAGCTGACTGAATATTTAATCTGTGACTCAATTCTCATGTAAAAACAGATTTATATTTTATGTATACACTTATGTCACGATTCGTTTCGATGTTGATTTCAAGATACAATACTTTATTAAATACATTTTTTTTTTAAATGTATTAAAAATAATATGTGACCATTTGTATGCAGCATTACTGAGCTTTAATTTTGGTTGAACTATAGATAATGTATTGTCACGATCCATAATGCATATCGTTGCATTTTTGTATTGCAATATATTGTGACATGGTATATTGTTACACCCCGATATTTTCTGAATAAAAAGTGTTGTTGCACATGCAAAATGCATCACCTGGTGCTAAAACAATAATTGTGCCCATTCAGTCAAATAACAAAATCATGTCAATGACAAATATATAAATAGCACCGACAATAATGTACAGTATATTTTCTGTTGTAAAATAATGCAGAATTCAATATTGAGTAGGTATAGTGTAAAACAATACAAAGCATTACTGTAAAAAAATATATTTTGAAACCATTTTTACCCTGACACTGCTAGTACATTTCATAAACATTTACAAAGCAAATAACACATTGAATTAAATGTGACATTTTGAATCGTATTTTCATGTAAAACTTGCTCCAGTAATGTTTTGTTTTATTTAAAACTTTGAAAAACATTTTTTAACAGTGTAGTCATTAGCAGTGTTGGGGAAGGTTACTTTTAGAAGTAATGCATTGCAATATTGCAATACTTATAAAAAAGTAACTAATTGCATTAGCTACTTTTTATGGAAATAATGTGCTATGAGTTGTACTTTCTTCACTGAACATAAACATTTAGCATCGCTATTTCAGCAACAGATTACATGTTAATTTTCACTTTGTGACAGACAGATGACCCATGGCTGCTGTCGACATTCAGTTATTTGTTTATTCTGCCCACAGACACGTACATTGCGCTGATTAAACAAACAATTTTGTACCCGACAGCTGTGATGGCAACAGTTGGGCTGTCTGGACAACATGAGATGTGACTAAATGGTGCCGAAATAAAACAAACATTTTGTTGTGGGATAAATGTGAAGCTGTGTTTCACTCTGATCCTGTAATGACAGCACAGCTGTAATGGTTATTGCTCTGATTAACGCATGCTGCGCGCAGAGGAACTAATATCAAACTGTATTTATTGTCTACTGTGTCACCTCACGCCTTTTATGCCAATATTTCCTTCCCCAACAAACAGTCACATTTGACCTATTTTCGACATCCAAATAAAAGTTGATGAGATAAAGGGCTTGTACCACGAAATAATGTCAAGAAATTCAGCGTAGTCAAATTCATGAACAAATGAATTTGCTTCATAGTCAGCCCAAATGAAAAGATTCTATTAATTTGTACCCATAAAGTGCTGACAGGCTCAGTTCAGAGAAAGCAAAGACAATTAATTTAAGCAGGTAGAAATCTGATGCATTCCCTCTTAGCTTGTTCTATTGAACATTGTAGCATATGCATGTCTGTCTGTGTGTCATAGTAAGAATATATGCAGTCAGACTCATTTGAAATTCTGATGACAGTTCTCTTCTTAGATTAAATATTCTTGCTAGTGCACCGCTGTCATGCCTCAATGTTTTGCATTCACCATGTTCAAATGATTCATAAAAACAGTTTTATGTAAAATCACACAAAATTGGTTATGCAAGTTATTAGAATTTTTTTTCTCTAAACCCCTTAGAACATTAATAAACTCTAACACAACTTTCACTATTCGATGCTAAAAACATAAATGAAACCTCACATTATGGCGTGTTTTCTGAGCAACTGATCTATTTGGGTCCGAATTAGTAAAACTAGTGAAAAATCCAATAGATTTACCGAAGTTCCTTTAGGGAAAGTCAAATCTTCAAAACTGTCCTTTGTGTTTCAATAAAATATGTCAAAATAATGAAAACAAATGGCTCGATTTTATTTATTTATCTATTTATTTATTTATTATTATTATTTATTTTCTTTTTTTTGTAAAACAGTTTTTTACAAAAACGTACAAACGATTCTTATGAACAGATTCTTTTTAATGAATCAAACACATGCAGTGTAACTGGTTTTAGGTTTTAGCAAGCCGACTCTAAACCGAGGCCTCTCTGTACTTCTACCCGTTTGAGGTGAGAACACAGGAGGATACCGGTTCAACACGAAGGCTATAGAACCTAGCGAACATGTTGGGGGTCACCCAGCCCGCAGTTCTACAAATGTCTGTCAGCGAGGCGCCACGAGCCAGCGCCCAGCGCCCAGGAGGATGTGACACTTCTAGTAGAGTGAGCTCGCAACCTTAGCGGGCAGGGCACACCCTGTGCTTGATAAGCCAGGGTGACGGCATCCACTATCCAGTGGGCCATCCTCTGCTTAGAGACAGCATTCCCCTTCTGCCAGCCTCCATAACAAACAAAGAGCTGTTCTGAGGTCCTGAAGCTTTATGTCCGGTCCACGTACAATCTCAAAGCG
>NW_015551075.1:811724-823482 GCF_001515605.1 Sinocyclocheilus anshuiensis | reverse complement strand
CTCTCAGTGCTTCTACCCGTTTGAGGTGAGAACACAGGAGGATACCGGCTCCACACGAAGTCTATAGAATCTAGCGAACGTGTTAGGGGTCGCCCAGCCCGCAGCTCTACAAATATCTGTCAGCGAGGCGCCATGAGCCAGCACCCAGGAGGATGCAACACTTCTAGTTGAGTGAGCTCGCAACCTGAACGGGCAGGGCACACCCTGGGCCTGATAAGCCAGGGTGACGGCATCCACTATCCAGTGGGCCATCCTCTGCTTAGAGACAGCATTCCCCTTCTGCCAGCCTCCATAACAAACAAAGAGCTGTTCTGAGGTCCTGAAGCTTTATGTCCGGTCCATGTACAATCTCAAAGCGCGGATGGGACAAAGCAAAGCTAGGGCTGGGTCTGCCTCCTCCGGGGACAGTGCTTGCAGGTTCACCACCTGATCCCCGAAGGGAGTAGTAGGAACCTTGGGCACATAGCCGGGCTGGGGCCTCAGGATTACCTGGGAGTCAGCTGGCCCAATATGTGCAGATCCCCTATCCTCTTGATGGAGGCCAATTAAACCAGGAGCAGAGTCTTCATTGAAAGAAACTTTAGCTCGACTGACTGACAAAGGCTCAAATGGGACCCGCTGTAGTGCTTTGAGCACCAGAGACAGGTCCCAAGAAGGTATAGAGGGAGGTCGAGGAGGGTTCAACCTTCTCGCCCCCCTAAGGAACCTGATGACCAGGTTGGAAAGACCGGCTCTATCGCGTCCTTTGCCAGAAGGACTGCGATCTCCGCACGCAAGACATGAGCATCGGCTGCTTTCACTGTTGTGAAGTGGACGCCCCTGAACTTGGGGGGACACCGGGCGAACTGAATCATCACATAGTCAAGTCTGATGGTCCGAAGGAGACTGGTTGGGCAGCGCTAGCCAGGCTCCCAGATACTGTGCAAGCGGGACCAGTGGAATCACCAAGGTACCCGCGGTGGGGCAGCGAGGTGGAACACAAGGGACCCGGCTCGGGCGGCTCATGGGCAGGCCGAAGTGGGATCTGAGTGTGCGGTGCAACACTTAACTGGTTCCATGGTTGGGCAGAGGGTGCGTGAGTAGGGCCTTTGATAGCGCTCTCGAACCACCCACTGCTGCCCGCTGGCGACAGAGGAGGGTGAGTGAGAAATGGGACTGGACCGTCCACAACTCTCCGTGCCCTCTTGAGACCCAGAGATAGAGGAAACCGCTCTTTTGTCGAGATTTTGGCCACCACCAACTGTGAGGTCAGCTGTGGGATAAAACAAAACAAAATATTCTCCGCCCGGCCCTCCTCTGGGGGAGGGAGTGGTGCGTTCACCATCTCCCGAAGAGCGGCTCCCTCCATCTCTGGGTCTCCCGTCACAGGGCCTCTTGCTCTTGCGCTTACCACCAGGTTCGACTGGGGCCTGGATGGGCGGGGCATCTGCCCTGCGACCGGCTCCACATGCTGCTTAGCTGGAGGCTGCTGCGGCATGGGAGTGGGGGCAGATGCAGGGGGACGCCCCCACGGCGACGAGCAGGATGAGTTGCTGCAGCCGGCGAATGGGTGGAGGCAGCAGCTGCCCGCCGGGGCAGGATGCGAATTGCCTCAGTCTGCTTTTGTGCAGCCGAGAACTGCTGGGTGAAGCTCTTGACCGTGTCGCCGAAGAGATCGGTCTGTGACACGGACACGTGCATTGAGGAACCGCATTTTGTGGCATGTCGACCAGACACAGCCAGAGATGGCGCTCCTGGACCACAAGCGTGGACATCGCACGACCCAGAGAACTTGCTGTGACCTTCGTTGCTTGGAGCGCGAGGTCAGTTGCGGTTCGGAGTTCCTTTAGAACTTCCGGATCATGATCACCCTCGTGCAGGTCCTTCAGTACTTGAGCCTGGTGGACCTGCAGTAATGCCATGGCATGTAAGGCGGAGGCAGCCTCTCCACAGGCTGCATAAGCACTGCCGGTCAGACCAGACGAGTACAGGCCCGGGAGGGAAGGGACGTTTGCCCCACCAGGTGAAGACGGTATTAGGACACAACTGCATCGCAACCAAAAATGGCCGCCTGCAACACAAACAGGGGGTAGTGCAGCCTGATGTGTGCAACCCACTAGACACGGGAAAAACAACCACCATTGTAGTGCCATTCCGCCAACATAAGAAGCTCCCAGAGAGTGCGCTGAAGTCGTCTGTTCACTCAAAGCTTGGCAGGAGCAGAATGATGATATCGTTCGGCTCTAAAGCGAAAAGCTGAATATGTGGTGCATCTGCTGCCTATTTGTACTCGCTCTGCGATCAGCGGCAGCTGGATGCAATCATCGCATGCCAATGTGCATTGGCTTGTTTAGTTTACACTCGAAGTAGTTTGGTCTCTCTGGCGAGATTCCCAATTCATTGGTCACCGATGTGACGTCAAAAGTGACCGACTGAAAGGGAACCAGTGTGCTACTCACGAACAAATTTCACAAATTTTAGTGAATCAAACACATACAGTGCAGGTGTGGTCATTTTCACGAACAAATGGCTCTCATGAAAAGGGTTCTTTTTAGTGAATAACACGCATAAAGCACAGTCAGAATAGTCATATTGAAATACAAATGATTCTTATGAACAACTTCCTCGGTTTATTTGCTACAAAGATGAATGACACCTCAAATTATGACGTGTTTTCTGTTAACTATTTCGGTCCAGCAAGAATGTGAAAAATATGAAAGTTCCTTTAAGGCAAGTCAGTGCCAAAAATGGCCAAAATCTTCAAAACTGTCTGTCATGATTGTGTTTCAATAATATATTTCAAATCAGTGATAAAATCAGACAACAATGGTATAATAAGTTTTGCTTCTTTAGCTCAAATCATGATAATAATGTATTTTTCGTTCTGAAGCAGCTTATTTGCATGTATGTTCTAAACAAACATCACAAAGCTGATTGGCTCTTGTAACTGAAAGGCAGGGCTTCCACGATTCTTACGTTTGCAAATGTATTCTGCTCAACAGTTATTTTACTCATGTATCATTGACAGAGCTAATAAATACACAGTCGAAGTATTGCCAATGAAGGGCATGTTCAGAAAGTAATTAAAAGTAATTAAAAGGTTCTGAGTTATGCATCATTAAGACTCAATCATGTCTCGTCTCTGCGGTTCTCCACATAATATCTTAATTGTACCTGATGAACAACAGAAAGACTCACCAGCTGAATGCTGATGATCTGCGCTTGTGAGGAAACTCTCCAGAACTGATTCGCTCTTGTATGTTGGAATCCCATCTGTGATTGGGCTGGATGTTCACTGGGAGATTAAGAATAATTGCTCTGCTCAAATGGCTGTGTAAGCAGATCTCACCGTACACTAGAGTCTAATTCCCAACCAAACGGAAATCGAACAAACTGTTTACTTTCATGAAGAAAGAACGTTCCCACTGCTAATGTTTTAGCTATGCTTTACCATAATTGTTGGCCTTTTCCCATTACCTTGAGATGCTTAAGCAGCGTTTTTACAATCAGCACAACTGATTTCAATATTGATAATAATAAGAAATGTTTCTTGAGCAGCAAATCAGCATATTAGAATGATTTCTGAAGGATCATGTGACACTGAAGACTCGAGTAATTATGCTGAAAATTCAGCTTTGCATCACAGGAATAAAAAAAATTTAATTTCAAAATATATTAACATAGAAAAGACTTATTATAAATTGTAATAATATTTCACAATATTACTGTTTTTACAGATCAAAAAAATGTACATTGGCGAAACATAATTAAAAAATATTTTATGCATATTACTATTATATATTTACTTTTGAAAAAGTAAGGGATTACTCCTAATTTTTCTGTAATTTAATTACAGTTACTTCTGATGTAATTGCATTTTGTATATAAAACAATAGTGGATTTAACATAAAAATTTGACATCTGATGTTAAGATGTATGTTTATGTTTTTATGTATGTAACTCCCTTTAAATGCTTTATTCAGAACGAGAATCATTTCTGCAATATTATATTATTTATTTGAAAGAATTAAAAGAGCAGTTTCACATCTATCCTTTTTCAAACTGGTCAAGGTTGATACGGGATTTAGAAAGTAATTAGTAATAAATAATGTAATGCTTTTTAGAGAGAGTAATTAGTGCAATCTAATTACACTGTTACAGATGTAATTAGTAATTAATTACTTTTTTAGAGTAACTTACACAACACTGATATCATTATTAGAATATTTGGCATGAGCAGGAATAACATCACACATTTGACTGTTATAATATACAGGCCATTTACAATCTGATTGATTTACAATGATTCACATCCAGACAGTTTCATACTGTCAAACTGCACAAATTGAAACATTAATATTGTAAATAAGAGACTTCTGGTTTCTATTTTGTTGTAAACAATAACAAGGCAACTTAATCACATAACAGCTGTTTGTAGCAAAACTGAGCAAAAACCAACAGAGAACCACAGAATTGGTGTAATTTGACATTACACTTTATTTTTGCATTCGTGACCTCACATCGTTCTGTTCTGCGGTTATTAACGTGTATTACTGTGCAATGCAGAACACCTCTTCAGGGCTGAAAGCAAAACAAACTCTTTCTCTGGAGAGGTGTTATTATTGCAGGAGTACAGCACAGGAAAGGTTCAAATCATGAGCCGGCAGAGGCCATCTATCATCAGAGCATCACATCAGCACAAGCACTTTATACAGCAGAGTATTTCACCGGCTTTACCATAGCAACAGTACCGCTGTATTTATCAGCCGCTCATTGGAAATTAAAGTGTACTGGCCACAATCCAATTAAATGCGTTCATGCTTTCAGAATAAACAAGATGAAGGGCAGCTAGCAGACACAGGAATCATTATGGTTATAAGACATCAGGTTGTAAGAGGAATGAAATTAAAAAATTGAGCACAAGCTTCATGCAAGACACTTAAGAGGACTGTCCCGTTCAAAGTCCTTAGAAAGCAAGTCAGCGGCCATTACAGTCTCACCTTCAGGCAATTATTTCTGTTCAAGTAGTTACTGTCTACTTTAATGGGGAATTATGAAACATCTACAACAGTTTTTAAGCTTTATAGATTTTGTGAACATAAATCATTAATTCTGTAGCTGGAATCGGTTCAATGCATGCACATTTTAGATCATCTGTGTACCTTCCTGCCACAGAAACCCAAATATGATGATCCCCTTGAGAGAAAAATATATAGACATCTGTAAATTTAAATGCATGAAGGCTAATTTAGACTGTGATTTTTTTTTATTTTTCTATAAACCATTAAGAGTGATGTTCAAAAGTTTGGAGTTGGTAAGATATTTTATTTATTTTTTACTTACCATATTCACAAAAGACAAATTAAATTGGCCAAAAGTGACAGTAAAGACATTTATAATGTTACAAAAAAATGTCTTTCAAATAAATGCTGTTCTTTTGAATTTTCCACTGAAGAATCCAGATAAAATAAAAAAAAACAGTTTCCACAAAAATATGAAGGAGCACAACTATTTTCAACACTGATAATAATCAGACATGTTTCTTGAGCAGCAAAGCAGCATATTAGAATGATTTCTGAAGGATCATGTGACACTGAAGACTGGAGTAATGATGCTGAAAATTCAGCTTTGATCACAGAAATAAATTACATTTTAAAACATACTGAAAAGCAAAACAGTTATTTTAAATTGTAAGAGTATTTTACACTAATACTGATAAATCTCTGATAAGATTTCTGACCAGTTTTTAGAAAGCAGAATGAAACTAATTGAGACTGAACATAATTGTTTTTGAACATGAGAAGCCAAATAAACAGCGCAATTTATTCTTACTGAATGAGCCTCTCATATAAAGGTGATTCTCTGTCGTTCTTGGCCGTGTGTTATGTATGTCCAGTGGCCCGGACTGAATGAGCACAAAGGCTTGGGTTGGTGCAGTTATAGTAAAGTCTCTTCCAAAAGGTCACACTGTCTGAGACAAGATTCCCTGGAGAACGAATGGAGATAAAACTGAATGTGAATGCGACATAAAGTCAGTTATATTAGCCATTTATTACTCAAACATTTCAGCTGAAGTTCCTGAGGAACTTGTGATGGGAAGTTCAGCCTAACTGCCCCAAAAACAAGCTCATCTGGAACTCATCGAAGCAAAATACCTGGAATCGCATCTTCACAATCCTCTGGAGTCATGAAGAACAGTTATTGTGAGGTAACACCATAGTAATCACCAATGTCAAACCATTAATAACAGATTCATTTTTGAGATTCCACAGAACAGACCATTCTTGATGATAATTAATATGCTGCCTTTGATAATATCAAGAACTCAGATTACGGACTTAAAGTGTAAAATACTTTATGATATGTATAATACTTTATGATAAAAAAAAATAAATAAAATCTGTTAATCAAAGTTTTTGACTAAAAACCTTCCCCAAAAAGTCTAAACCATGTTAAAGCAACTTATTATAAACATTGTTTTGAGTTTTATTTAAAAATATCGTGTGTGAATTTAATATTCTATTTGTTTTATTTGTTATGTATTAGATATTGCCCTGAACTAGTCTAATTTAAATCATCCTTTTCTTCTATGATATATAGCATTTAAAAGTTTGGGGTATGTACATTTCTTTATTAATTTATGCTCACCAAGGCTGCATTTATTTGATGAAAAATACAGTAAAAACAGTAAAATTATTAAATATAATTACAATTTGAAATAACAGTTTTCTATTTGAATATATTTTAAAATTACATTTATTCCTGTGATCAAAGCTGAATTTTCAGCATCATTACTCCAGTCTTCAGTGTCACATGATCCTTCAGAAATCATTCTAATATGCTGATTTGCTGCTCAAGAAACATTTCTGATTATTATCAATGAAAACGTATCAATGTGGAAACCGTGATACATTTTTTTTTAATTCTTTGATGAATAAAAAGGTCAAAAGAACGGTATTTATTTGAAATAGTGATCTTAACATCATGTAACATTATGTCTTTACTGTCACTTTTGGTCAATTTAATGCATCCTTGCTGAATAAAAGTACTAATTTCTTTTTTTTTAAATAATAAAGTATTATTGACCCCAAACTTTGGAATGGTAGTACGCACAATCGTTGCAAAACCCACATTGTGTGAAAATAATTGGTCATGAATTTGTAAATATTTATATCAACGTATTTCCTTTACAAAACTAAAATTAGCCAACACAAATTTAATTAAATTCAACAATTAACATATACATTTTATAAATGATTTACACAAACTTGTTCTCCTCATATCCACTGCTTGTATTTTTCAGTATATAAATAGATCCTCATATAAAAATGAACATCTAATTTATTTCTCCTATATATCGTCTGACAACATGATGCCGTTGCCTACGACACATCCATCGCTTCCCTCATCTGAGCTTTGAAGACAATCAGGACATCTGCAGGGTCATTCAGTGTGGAGTAAATGTCACACCACCTCTGTGTGAAGGGCATTATCACAGCGATCTTCATTCAGAGGTGTGCGGCGCGCTGCTTAGTTATTCTGGCTGCGTGAGCTCTGAGAGAACCCAAGGAATCCAGAGGGAGAAAAGCACACTGACTGCAGTCCAACAGATCGCCGCATTGATCTCTGAGGTGCTGGAGGGCAGCTCCCACAATCCCTTGCAGGTGTCAATTGCTCGTAATCCTCCCCATGTGTATCAGAATGAAGGGAAAATAGAAATGAAAACAAGAAAATAACAAGAAAATTATGGTAATTAAGAAATAAGCTGCGATAATTATAAAAATCTGTGATCGCCCATCCATTCTTAAAGGGATAGTTCAATCAAAAATTAGAAAAAATCATACAGGCTGGAATCATATGTGGGTTAGTAAATGATGATACATATATGTGTGTGTGTGTGTGTGGCGCAGTCTATTTCAGTTGCCTCAAAATAGCAAAGTGCCAACAATGCGCCTGAACACACCTCGTTTTCAGACCAGCACGCCATGTGCGCACAAATTGGCGCAAATGCATTTGCTATTTAAACAACGTGGCGCAGGACGTGAAAATGATAACTGAGTCGGGCTGAAACTAGCAAAAATCACTTGCGTCGCACCTGGCGCCGCATTGCGCCAAGTGTATGATAGGGCCCCTAAGGTCAATAGCACAGTAGTTTTTTTTGTTATTTAAAGAGCGCGTTAGTATAGGTGGGAGCACAACGCGCACACACTCTGCTTATTACACACACAGGGACGTGCAGCAGCACACAAACATGCCAAATATTAAAAATGAAAGGATTACAATGTAAAAGATTATTATTGTGTAGGCTACATAAATATAAAAATGCCTACATGTCATAATGGATAGTCATTGCATGTATCAGAATTAGGCTACCTATTTGACCGCGCACGAGCAGATCCGTTTCATCTCTGGAGATGCGTTCTGTCTTTGCGCTTGCAAATTCTGCCGTGTAAATAGCAAATTCGCCATGGCGCGAGCGCAACTGGCTCTTAAAGGGAATGGGAGATGCGACAAAACAGACCCATTACTCATTAAGAGAATAGGGACAACACTTTTAGACCATGCACCGGGCGCACTGACCCTTTTTCCCGTCGTTAAACTGGCAAAAGTGGATTCGGACATGCCCTAAGTGCACCTGCGCCGTGCACTTTAGACCTTGCACTTAGATCGTTAAAATAGGGCCCAATGTCTAATTGGTCAAGACACCATTTGGGATGTGTCCACAGCTGAGTTTAAAATCTCAGTACATGATCAAATTTAGCTTTCTGCCACGGCTTTTTGCCTTCAAATTATTTTAGCGCTTTCCCAGCATGCTCTAGCTTGCATGCCAGCTGCTCCTCTACCATCATGAGGAGATAAGCAACACTCTTCTTTTCTTTCTTTTACTTTAGTTTCTTTTCCGTTGAGTTTCGTGTTCCGAGTTGAGTTTTTCCACAAAGCCGTGTCTCCGAGTTTGACCTCGTCTCTGTTGATGTGCAAAACATCAACCAGCCCTCAACTCCACACCATTCTTCAGCCAATGCCAAATGATTGGCGTCACTCCAGACGACTACTAGACCTCCAGCGAATCAACAACCTTGGGAAACCCCTTTGTGCAATGACGCCACACAAAAGGAATCCCTATAAACACAAGCAACACAAGCAACGCAAGCAAACCTCCAAATTCTAGCTTAACTGGTGCATTTAATGTAAAGTTTAAAGCCTCATTGAGGAACTCAATGCGAGGGTTAATTAAATGATCGATGGCTGTTCAGATCAAAGAAATTGCATATATTGCTATAAACTTGGGATTTCACATTTTCATTCTCTTAAACTCATTCTTTCCTCACTTTCTTTCTGCAACTTGTGTGAATGTGTGAGTGTGTGTGTTTATGTGTTAGATAAGTTTATATGTATTAGATTTGTCCAATAAAGTCTTATTTATATTGAAATTAAAATCTTGTGTTTTGTGCTAACAAGTTAATGTCTTAAACTGCCGGTCTTGTTACCGTGCTAATAAATAGTGTTTTCACTATACTTTGGATATTAATATCCATTGCAGAGTTGATGTTATACGGCCCGTTCAATTGACCGCTGGCCGATTCAGTTGATCAGCCGTAAAACAGTGATTCTGTCCAAATTCCCTATAAAAATCATAATAAATTCCCTTTGAGCTAAATTTACCTGTTTCCCTTACACTAATGAATAACAGGGCTCATCTCTTCATCTCACAAATATGTATTATCCATCATAACATCAGTCTGAAACAGACAAAAGCAGTGACGTCAGCATCATGACTGATTTCTGCTGGACTTGATGGGAGGTCTAGAAAGAGGACAAGATTAACAGAGGAACAAAGACGTCCAGCCGGGCCGTGACAAACCCCTTCCATGCTGTTATTAATTGAGGACGAGAGCATAATTGAGCATGTGAACATACTACAGAGTCCTGCTGAGAATATGACAGGGACAGAGGCGCTTACTGGCTTGGGTAATTTCATTGGGATTTTTGAGTTGCTCATATGGATTTCCAGTCAATATCGGTGTAGTTGAAGTGTGAATCCCCTCATTTGGTGTTTATCTGAAGGTATAAGGATAATGAACCAGAAGAACACGTGTTGAGAACACGCTTTAGAGATGTCCTAGCAGCTTCTATCTGTGAAGAACAGCTTCTGAACAATGTAGTAATGCAGAGAAACAGCTGATGAGCAGCACATGGAGCTCAGGCTGCTTGTGGCTGACAAGGAAGTATTAAAGGAATAGTTCACCCCAAAATTATGTGATTATTTCATCTCTTTTTAGTCTTTCGTGAAACAGCAAATGAGATGTTAAATAGAATGTCCAAGCAGCTTCTTTGCAAACAGCAGTGTTTTCAAAACTAGAGCTTGTGAGTTGATAGTGAGTTGATGGTTAATTAAATTGGGTAGAAGGGGTTCGACTGACAAAAAAATGTGGGAATCCCTGGCATATAAGGGAGATGGATAGTAACCTATACAGCCAAAAAGGACATAAATGTCAAAAAAGAAGTCCATACAATTCATGCACTAAAAAATTCCCATTGTCATAATAACAAAATATGTTTTAAAATAAAAAAAAAATACTACAAAATACAATTTCACTGCATTTTGCAATATAATTTAAATGGTAGAAACATTTTTGGGCTATGCTGGCTCTATGATTTAGCACAATAATACAATAAAAATTAATTATTAAATCAGTGTCAAACCTGTAGCCAGAAGGATGACTGCAAAGACATTTAAAAGAACACTGGGTCTTCTGTAATAAGTGATGTCTCCTTTAGAGATTTCCAATGAACCTCTGCAGCTCAAAAGAAACCAAATTAAAGCAAAGATGATGGAGATGTTTCACTCCACATCATTCGTCTGAAGAGTTTGAGCAGTTTAAGGAGCGATGGGCAGATTTGGGCAGGAGCTCCTGCCACGGTCTGCAAACAGAGGAGCTGTCGAGTTAAATGAGGAAAAAGTTACTCATGAAACTACTGCATGATACGTGAAGAAAAAGTCTGTGCTGAAATGTCAGGTTGAGATCTTCATGAGCTCATGAATATGTGCTAAAAACCTTCAAACGATCTGTTCTCACACACAGACAGACGCCACAAAGTCTGGAGAGCTTTGCTGGCTGCTACAATGGTATCAGTGGCTTCGTTCATCTTCGGAACACAATTTAATATATTTTGGATGAAAACCGGGAGGCTTGTGACTGTCCCATTGACTGCCAAGTAAATTACACTGTCCTTAGAGGGTTACTCCACCCCAAAATGAAAATTTTGTCATTAATCACTTACCCCCATGTCGTTCCAAACCTGTAAAAACTTCGTTCGTCTTCGGAAGACAATTTAAGATATTTTGGATGAAAACCGGGAGGCTTGTGACTGTCCCATTGACTGCCAAGTAAATTACACTGTCAAAGTCCAGAAAAGTAGGAAAGACATCGTCAGAATAGTCCATCTGCCATCAGTGGTTCAATCTGAATTTTATGAAGCGACGAGACTACTTTTTGTACGCAAAGAAAACTAAAATAACGACTTTATTCAACAATTCGTCTTCTTCGCGTCACCGTAGCGTCATTTTGGAGAGTATCCACTGAATGCAAACTGCATATGCTGTTCTGGGTCAGCCGCACCACACGGATACGCAGTTTTCGATCAAATCAAAACGTAAATAAACTTAGAAAACTTCAGATTGAACCACTGATGGCAGATGGACTATTTTGATGATGTCTTTCATACTTTTCTGGACCTTGACAGTGTTATTTACTTGGCAGTCAATGGGACAGTCACA
>NW_015551075.1:803974-811562 GCF_001515605.1 Sinocyclocheilus anshuiensis | reverse complement strand
TTCAGATTGAACCACTGATGGCAGATGGACTATTTTGATGATGTCTTTCATACTTTTCTGGACCTTGTGTAATTTACTTGGCAGTCAATAGGACAGTCACAAGCCTCCCGGTTTTCATCCAAAACATCTTAAATTGTGTTTCGAAGATGAACGAAGCTTTTACAGGTTTGAAACTACATGGGGGTAAGTGATTAATGACAAAATTTTAATTTTAAGGTGGAGTAACCCTTTAAACCTATGAATTACCATTTACAGTGAAAAACAGTAAAATGACATTCCCATTACAGGTTTGCTTATTCTTATTTTTGTTATCAATAATGCACATTGAGGTGTTCTGTTTTACATTTTATGGTTACAGGTTTGCTTATTCTTATTTTTGTTATCAATAATGCACATTAAGGTGTTCTGTTTTACATTTTATGTTTTTTAGGGGCCGTTTACACGACAACGTTTTCAGCCAAAACGGGAAACTTTTTATGCGTTTTGCCTGTTCGTTTACACGACAACAGCGTTTTGGGGACTGAAAACACATATTTTTGAAAACGGGTTTCAAAGTGCAAGTTTTTGAAAACGCCACCGTTATCGTTTCCGTGTAAACACCAACACGGGAATCTTTGAAAATGATGACGTCATGCGCATGCGTAGTACGTGTTAGGTATGTAGACATGCGCAGTACATGTCGATTTTAAAGGCAAGCGCGAACAAACATACACAACAATGGCGGAGTACATGGTACTGTTGTTGCTGCTCAAGAGTTTGCTAACGCTTCTTCAGCAAAGTGTGGATTTACTTCACCAATATTACAACCAACAGCGGAGACGCATCATATACGTCATATAATCGTCACTTCCCTACAGATACTGTTTACTAACAAGGTGACAGCGCCAACTACTGGCCTGGCATACGTAATACAGCGTTTTTGGCAGTTTTCGCGGATATGTGTAAACGCGAATCGTTTTGAAAACGTTGTCGTGTATACGTGAAACTTTTTTAAAAAATGCAAGGGAAAAACTTTTCCGTTTTTGACTACATTGTTGTCGTGTTAACGTAGCCTTAGTTAATGTTTATTGCATTATTTTAGTGTCTTGTGAAACCCTGATGGTGTTTTGTCTTCGTCTGTATGACGTGCACCAAATATTGGCCATGTTTGGACAGGCCACATATGATGAACTCTGATTCATCATGTGGTTTTCTATTGTGCCACCTGTATCATAATGGTTATCAGGTCTTGGTAGTTCAAGTAGCTTGGTATTGTAGTTTTATACCACTTAATGAAATACACAATTATAAGTTCTAAAATACACAGGCACCGATATGCTGTCCTGGAAATATTGTCACTGTAAATTTAACAGAATATTTTTTACAGCGATAGACTAATAGTCGTACTCTGTCTTGCTTAAAAATCAACGTAAAGTGTCCTATTTCAACTTTTATAATGTGACATATTTCAGAGTAAAGCTATTTGTAATGAGAAAATATGAAACCAGACTGGATAATAAAAAGTGGCCATTACATACCAAAATGGAGTTGGAGTCGATGGGGTTTGTGACGTCAGCTGAAAAAGAAAATCATGAAGATTATGAGGACAAACTTTTTTTTTTTAATACCATGCACCGATGAAAATTTCACAATAAGGGCAAGAAAGTGTATTAATAAAGTAAACAGTCTATTTTGATTTCATATTGACTGTAATAGTGTGAAGATCAGAAGACTCACCGTAACTCAAACCGGCTCCAGCATCCAGAGGCGGTGACCTTCTCCACACGTCCTTCACAGCTACGCCAGAGCCATTACACTGACAGCGGCAGATTTACGGGTGAGAACAGCAGGCCGTGCGGCCGTCCGTCATGCATACACTCACGGATCCTCTGAACGTAATATATTCACAGTATTACAGCCCACAAACAGAATCAGCAAAATGCAAACAACAGCTGAAGAACGAGCTGGAGAACTTCACAAGGTTGTGACATGATTGTGATGCTGAGACCTTTTGAGGCAAAACCTTATGTAGGAAACTCATATTGTTATTTACAGCATCATAAAACATAACAAAAACATGCATTTTGGTTTCCAAAGTAGTTTTCCATTCAATAGACATTTAAAACATTCTTAAATAAAAAGTTTTAAACCATTACACAAACCAGCTAGCTCATTAAACGAAATATTTGAAGCAAAATGGAAGAGACAAAGAAAAACCTTGAATCAGAAATGTTAGTACAATGCAAAATACTGATTATACGCATAAAAGCTAATTGAACATAGATGCACACACGCAAAATCATCATAATACAGGATATACATTTATTATTATTATATTTTTTGTGTATGAACAGTCTGAAATGTTCAAATTAGCACCATCAAAAGTGTCAGTTTAAGTACCGATCACGTGTGCAACTACTGACATACAGTACTGGAATACAGAAGCAATATTCACCACACCATACCTGGAACAAGCTGTTGCAACAAACAGTTCTGACAGAAGCAGGTAGATACAATATGTATTAAATAATCCTAACAAACTTTAAAAACATGTTTCATTTAAATACATACAAAAGTACAAGAACAAAACGTGGAGAAACTGCTGAATTTCACAGTAGTGAAATTTGTCTAGCACCTGTTGTGACCTTGTGCAACCTGATAGATGGGAGCCAAGGTCTCGAACACACACATACATATACGCTCTGTTCCAAAAACTAGTGAGCATTTAAAGGCATCAATGGAGTGTGAAGGTCAATATGTATGCTATGCATTTCACACTTATTGAAGTAGCATAAAACTCAATCAGTTTGTGTTTGAAGTGCACTCCAAATTGGTCACTAGTGTCAATGAGGATGCTGTCTTAGACAATAGCTCCCTATGTAGCTCAGTAGGGTTTGAAACCGAGTCTCTCATGCACACATATGCAGTGTCACCCTCGGACATGGTTTTTTTAAAATGAAATACAAACCTAAAATTTCACATTTTCTCACCACACCCTGACTGTAAAGTACCTTATAAACTCCTATCAATTGTATTCAGATCTTAATTATGAGATTTGGATTGCATTGCTATTTTTCTAAAAGTCTGTCATATAAAAAAGGGCCTGTTTATGGAATATATTTGTACACGTACTGCCTCTATTGCACAAAGAGAGAACTACAATAATTTGATTTTAAATGAAGCCATTGTTTTCTCATACTGATGAGAAATTAATCAAATATACAAGCACAACGACTCAAGAGTAGCTCTTAATGTGTTTGAGTGCATTAACTATGGCACTGCAGCACCATCAGATTAATAGATGATTCTGACATTAGTCACAAACATGACACCTCTGGTACCCTGATTTCACTACACCTTGAGGAACAGCGCACCCCAAAATTAAAAAAAGCATTTATTTATCCTCATGTCCTTCCAAACCTGTATCACTTACTTTATTCTGTGAAATAAAAAATGAGATGCAACACTTTTTTTCCATAATATGAAAAGCATATAGCAAGCAAGGGATATCAGTATCATCTGCACAAAAGTCAACATTATTGTAAAATTCTAGTGTTCAAAAGAAAAAGAACAGCATACGAGTTCAGAATGACATGAGGGTGAGTAAATAATGACAGCATTTTCATTTTGGAGTGAACTAATGATCCACAGCCCAATGGAGACTCGCCTTTTTACAACGCAGTGGAGATCATGTACTTTGCTCTCTTAAAATATATGAAACAACACAACAAGTATCTAAAACACATAGAGAGTGTGGTATATGATCACCAAGAAATTCTGTGTCCTCTCTGAAAGAGTCACTAATTAGCCTCAGTTGGATATGAAATACTTAAGCCTTAAAAAGAAAAACTATTCGAATGGGTCACTTATTATCAGCTTAGCTCTTCGACTGCATTGAGATGGCTCTTGATGAATTAAATACCACAAGCTACTTCAGCTCTTTTCCAAAACCTAGTGAGCTGACTACGTAGGCAGTATTTTAAGGCTCTCAGTGTGAAGGCTGTTCAAAAAGGTAGGCAGCATGATTGTACCGCCTTCTAAGATGACTTCTTTTGCTGAAGATGCAGAGAATAATGCACAGCATAATCTATTTCTGCATGCATGCATTATTCTAAAAATAGATTATGCTATGCATTATGGTAGGTCTCACACAATCATGCATGCTGCTAGCAACAGGCATGGGTTCGATTTCCAGGGAATGCATGAATTGATCAGTCTAATAAGAAATTACTATTTTATACTATTCAATATTTGCGTGTTACTAAAGTATTGCATTGTTAGCTTAGCAACTCTATTGAAATCAATATCGAAACTCTTATTGAAATCAATTGTGATTGAAGGAGCAAGGCAGTTCACTAGGTTTCGGTTACAGAGCCAATATAACACGGGTAATAATAATATTAAAAAATAGAAGTAAAAACAAGACAAAAGATTGCTGATACAGGTCCGAAAAAAAAAAAAAAAAGGTGTTGTTACAAAGTCCATTGGTTTTTGGCCAACCAGTGGCCTTATAAAAAACAACCGCATCCGGTGAAATGAGCGTTACCCACAGTGCATCAGGCAGGCCAGTATGCTGAAGAAGTCTCTTCCAGGGCCAAAGTGTGGATTACAGCAAAACATGACAAAACAAGAAACCGTCAAGTCTGAAAACAAAAAACACAAATGCTTGGCTAACACACTGCAAGTACATACTCAGTGCAGGGGGTGATAAAGTTAATGCATACTTAGAAACGCTCACGTTTACGTACTTGTGTTCTGCTGGAAATATCTGTTCCACTGCTTTCATTATTTCACGTAAGAACATTTTTAATAAGAATATAAAACATTGTTTTTGACAGTACGAATGGAGAAGGCAAAAATAAACCTCTATGAGTGGGAGTGGCGGGGTCATTAACTCTTGGGGGGCATTTTGCTGGTGTAAAAGTCTCTGCAGGTCTGGCAGCAGCGTTGGTACCAGCGCATGTCCTGGCACAGGTTCTTCTCTCGGATCACCCTGCAGTAAACCGCCCACTGATCCCCGGCGCACTTGTACGTCAATGCAGCTGCCAGGAATGACAGAAGGACAGGACATGGCATTTCATAGATTCAATTAATCGACACGATCCCTGACAACATGCATTCATCACTCCAGACAGGTGATCTAAAAGATGCCATTTTTCATTTAGAAGATGCCTATGTTGCTGTTACACTATTAAAAAAGCTTTTTCAAAGTTTATTATTAATTATTGAACAAGAAAATACTATTCCAGTTTTTTTTTCTTTTTTTACATTTAATTTAATTTTTTACATTTAATTCAGTGTTACTCGCTGATTATTTGTGATATTTTCTAGCAATTTCTGAGTAAAGTAAATCCTAGACATTCAGCAGATGAGTGTGTTTGTGAAGCTGCATTTATTTAGATGATTCTCATATTATTTGTACACAATAAGAACGTGATGCTTTCCAGGTGATGCTAACTTTAACAGATGTCTTGGCAATGAAATGATGCTTATGCAGTAAAAATGCTTATAGCAAAGAAAGGCTTTGTTTAAAAACATCCAAACTGAAATGGAAATGGACTGATTTAGATACTTGACATAGGCTGGTTTAAATTCAATTTAAATGTAATAAGGAATCTTTTGGAATTATGCCTGCGTCAGAGGCGCATATGATGCCTAAATAATACTATTAATAATTATTAATAATTATGATCCAATATATCTACACTGAAATTAAATGTCAATATAACTTTAATATAGATATAAATTATATGAAATTCAATTAAATCAATATAAATTATATGAAATTATTGAGACATAATTTCAATATATCTACATAATACAGCTATATCATTATTTCAATAAATATAAAAACAGTATTGAAGATAAAAAAGTGGAATAATGTGAAATAATAATTACAGAATAAAGTATCAGTTTTATTTTAGTAATATTAACATACTATTAGATTTTGTTAATATTTTGAATTAGATTTTATTTTTCTATTTTCTATTTTCATTTTAAGTTTAGTATAAGCTTTAATCATTTTCTTGTGTTTATTTTTTAAATATTACTATAATACTTTTTAGTTTTTACTTAGTTTAGATATTTTAGTACTTCAGCTTAAACTAAGCTAAACTGAGAAATATTGCCTTGTCATGTTGCCTAGCTGAAATAAGGATTATTATTATTTTATTTCAGTTAATATTTATTTCAAATATTGATTTTTTTAGAAAGGGATTGTGTCATATTTCTGGTTGAAACTAAACATTCAGAGACATATAATGATACATCAGGATTTGATCTGATCATAAAAACCAGTACACTGCTTAAGTCTTACCCAGTCTAGGGGAGGTGATGGTGTTCACATTGACTTTCACATTACACGTCCCAAGATGACACTGCCTGTACGCGGAGGGCTTCAGGACTGCTGGGCAGTCGCTGCCATGGCGACCGGTCACTTTGTGCATGCACTGGACCACTCTGGACTGCAAGCCCCGCCCACAGGATGATGAGCACTGCAATGAACCAATGACCAGATCACAACAGATTAAAACATTTCCCACATCATAACCTGCTCTGACAGACCTCATTTTACTCATAAAATACAGAATCTACTCAATATTTCAACACAGCTCCTTTCTACTTCAACTGCAATGTTTATATGATAGATTTCAAATCCGGAATAAAATCGGATAGCAAAGGTATAATATCTATCTATCAATTAGGGCTGCACAATTAATCAAATTTCTAATCGCGATTACAATTACGGAAGCCACAATTACGTAATCGTTCAAAGTCCACTTATGTTATTCTGCATGCTTAAGATGCATTTTTTTCTTTCTACATGTTATCTTAAGGGTTTTTCCCATTATTTTAATTCAAGTTTTAGTATAACATTATAATACCATTCATATTTTTACTTTTTTTATAATTTAAAAAAGAAACCAATCCGATGTATATTTGACATTTGAGGCTTAATACTATAGAAAAGCACTAAAGGTTTTTCAGTCAGAGTGTTTTCAGCTTGTTTATTTTCATATAAAATGACGGCATGCAGTTGCATCAAACAATGGTATAAACATCATTCAATGTAAATTGTGATAATCGTAATTAATAAATCGCAATTACAATTTCAAGGGAATAATCGACAATTATGATTTTTGTCATAATCGTGCAGCCCTATTATCAATGTTGAAAACGGTTGTGCTGCAGAATATTTTTGTGGAAAGTCATATTCTTTGATGAATAGAAAGTTCAAAAGAACAGCATTTATTTTCAACAAATCGATGATGGATGATGATGATTCTAATAGTAATAATAATAATAATAATAATTATTATTATTATTATTATTGACATTTTGGCTAAAATGTGCAGCCCTACAAACAAGCACAACAAACCTGGAATGTTTTAACCCCTTAACTGTCACTGTCCCACCTGTGGGACGCTTGGCGCTCCTTTTTTTGTTGTCCTTTTTCTCTATCAAATCTTTTAATAATCATCATAAATCATATATCATTTGAAAGCTTAGAAGCCCAAGATTCATCCTGTGAAAACCATTTTGAAATCGGACATTGTGTTACCATGGAAATGGTACTTTAAAATATTTTGGCGGTCTCCTCCCCCTTAGT
>NW_015551075.1:803344-803623 GCF_001515605.1 Sinocyclocheilus anshuiensis | reverse complement strand
AGGGAATAATCGACAATTATGATTTTTGTCATAATCGTGCAGCCCTACTATCAATCATATCATCTGCTCTAGGTTTGGGGCACTTTAACATCCAACCATCTTCCCAAACTTGTAATGTCAAGCAGCAGTATTGTAATTTTACAGTCATAATGTAAAATAAAAGTATTATTATATTGTTTTATATTATTATTTTATTTTACAGTGAAATATCACAAAAGCAATTTTCTTTTAGATTTTTATATAGTAATAATAATAATAATAATAATTTTTATTATTATT
>NW_015551075.1:779275-803235 GCF_001515605.1 Sinocyclocheilus anshuiensis | reverse complement strand
ATCATTGGAAAGGTCTGAGTCTCAGGATTCCATATTTGTTATTTTGTGATAAAAGTAATATTGACAGAGAAATCTAGACATTTTTGACAGAAAAATGCATCAAAAAAAATTAAATGGAGTTTTGATGGCACCCGGTGGCTGTTTGTGGTATAACGCCCTAAATAAAATCTCAAAGAAACCTACATTTTTTTCATATCAACTTCAAATTTGGAACATAACTTATTTAGACATAAGGCTTTAATTTTATACCAATTTTAGAGTAAAACATGTTATGTCAAATATTATATATATATAAAATAAAATTAATATAGTGCATTTTATTTACAGTAAATTGAAACTACCATAACTTTTTGATACTTTAATTTGTTGAAAACATTCCACTTTTGCGATAATCTTCTTTAAAAAGAGACCAACCTTATGTCTGTATTCCAAAGTGTTCATAAATTACAACAATTTACGTTTGGATAGTGCACCTATTTTAAAAAATGGGAGGTGACCGTTAAGAATTGCAAAAAATCATAATTGATTGATTCTTTAGCTCAAATCATGCCATAAACATATTTTTTCAGGCTGGTCAAGCTAATGCACATGTATATTCAATAGCAAACAGAGGCGATTGGCAATTTTAAATGTAAAAACGGGACTATTATAATGAGTGTTATCATTTCTTCCATACATTATTGCAAGAGTTGGCCATTCCCTCTGCTTACAATGTGACAAAACTCAACAATTGATGGCAAACATAATTTTAGAATAAATTAAAAAAAAATTATTCTAATAATATGAAATGAAAAGACTTTCAACATTACAAAAAATAACTAAATATGACAACAGCTGCAGCTACATAAACCAGCAAAACGAAACAACATTAACATTTTATGCATGGAGTCGAAGGGCCAGCGGAGTCTCTGTCTTTGAGCCTGTGCTAGTGTTTGTATTACAGTCAGTGAGCTTTCATGGTCCCCTAATGAGCAGCGCAGTTTTCTCTTTTCTGTTCAGAAACAATAATGATTCATAAGCCTGGCCTACTTTACATTGTGTGCTGTAAGAGCTCAACAACTCTCAAACGTCTTCCGCTTGACATTTCTGCTCATAAGGAGTTTTCTTTTAGAATCAAACCTTTTTATAATCTTGACAAAAAACATATAATTGGAAAGGTCTGAGTCTCAGGATTTTGAGATAAATAATATTGACAGAGAAATGTAGACATTTGTGACAGAAAAATGCATTAAAAAAATTCAATGGAGTTTGGATGGCACCCGGTGGCTGTTTGTGGTATAACGCCCTAAATAAAATCTCAAAGGAACCTCAATTTTTTTCATATCAACTTCAAATTTGGAACATAACTTATTTAGACATAAGGCTTTAATTTTATACCAATTTTAGAGTAAAACATGTTATGTCAAATATTATATATATATAAAATAAAATTAATATAGTGCATTTTATTTACAGTAAATTGAAACTACCATAACTTTTTGATACTTTAATTTGTTGAAAACATTCCACTTTTGCGATAATCTTCTTTAAAAAGAGACCAACCTTATGTCTGTATTCCAAAGTGTTCATAAATTACAACAATTTACGTTTGGATAGTGCACCTATTTTAAAAAATGGGAGGTGACCGTTAAGAATTGCAAAAAATCATAATTGATTGATTCTTTAGCTCAAATCATGCCATAAACATATTTTTTCAGGCTGGTCAAGCTAATGCACATGTATATTCAATAGCAAACAGAGGCGATTGGCAATTTTAAATGTAAAAACGGGACTATTATAATGAGTGTTATCATTTCTTCCATACATTATTGCAAGAGTTGGCCATTCCCTCTGCTTACAATGTGACAAAACTCAACAATTGATGGCAAACATAATTTTAGAATAAATTAAAAAAAAATTATTCTAATAATATGAAATGAAAAGACTTTCAACATTACAAAAAATAACTAAATATGACAACAGCTGCAGCTACATAAACCAGCAAAACGAAACAACATTAACATTTTATGCATGGAGTCGAAGGGCCAGCGGAGTCTCTGTCTTTGAGCCTGTGCTAGTGTTTGTATTACAGTCAGTGAGCTTTCATGGTCCCCTAATGAGCAGCGCAGTTTTCTCTTTTCTGTTCAGAAACAATAATGATTCATAAGCCTGGCCTACTTTACATTGTGTGCTGTAAGAGCTCAACAACTCTCAAACGTCTTCCGCTTGACATTTCTGCTCATAAGGAGTTTATAATTATGTTGTTTTCAAGCAAGCCACACACTGGACAGTATATAAAGATTCAGACACAGGCCTCCATATCATCAATAAACTGCAACTGCATCCAAATTACTCGTTGTTTAGTAGAGATTATAAATGAAACATTACAAGACATTACAAGGCAACTGAAAACAACTGAAGTTATGAAACAGTACAAAATATGAATTGATAAGAGCATATTCAAATTGAAGTGAATCTGCTCACGGCAAACCGACTGAATTAGATTTCCAGAGGAAGACAGCAGGAGGAAACGGTTCTTGAATAATGTGTCGTTCTGCTTCCTGTGAGACGAGCAGGAGTCATAATGTCAGCGTATCGCCGCCATCGTCACGCATTTAAGACCCAAAGGAAGCTTTATTTCTCCAATAACACTCCGGCGAAATGAAATCAGCGTATCTCTGTGACAATCTTATACATTTTAATAGACTTATAGTTCGACAGGGCAGGAACAAATTCAGTTATTTCATTACTGGCTGAGGAGAGCTGGGAGCAGACAGCATGATGAAATGAAAAACACAAAATACATTGACCTGATTATGACACAGATGACATCAATAATCCTTAGTGCGATGCAGTCAAAACAGTCTAGATCAGGGGATTAAATATATTCATTATTATATATCGAGTGTTGCATTTTAACACGCTTATAGTTCCATAGTAATGCATTTCTATAATTATATACTTTTCTATATATATTTTTTTTTAATATACACATTCCTACATTATATATAAACATTTTGCATTCACAAGTTTGAGGTTGGTACGATTTTTTTAGATTTTTGAAAGTCTCTTACGCTCACCAAGGCTGCATCTGTTTAATCACAAATACAGTAAAAACAATAAAATTGTGAAATATTATTATAATTTAAAATAAGTGCCTTCTATGTGAATATATACTAAAACGTAATTTATTCCTGTGAAGCAAAGCTTAATTTTCAGCATCATTACTCCAGTCTTCAGTGTCACATGATCCTTTAGGAATCATTCTAATACGCTGCTTTGAAACATTTATTGTTATCAACAATGCTGAAAACAGTCGTGCTGCTTCATATTTCTTGTGAAAATCATGATTTTTGTGACAGTGATATTTTTTCAAGATTCTTTGATGAATAGAAGCTAACAAATGGAACCTTATAGTAAAGTGTATCCTATAAATCTTCAAGAACCCAAACTTTTGAAGAGCAGTGTAATTTGCCATTTGGTTCACTTTTAGGAACAGTTTCATTTCTTCACAGAAATTAGTGTGAGATCAAACAGTATTTGTCGCAGACCCCCGGGCTGGAGAAACGGAGCTGTTGGCTGCCATGGCTGCAGACGAAACAAACGAAAATTGCTTTGCGAAGTGGCAAAAGGTGCATGAAACCAATATACTTCCCTGCCTCCGAGGAACCTAAACGCCTTTCAACGGCGCACAGTATTTTACATTTACAAGGGATGACAGGCTATTGAAAATGAAATCAGCGTGGCAGGTTAGCATTGATCTCAGCGCTGCCTGTCGCTAGAGTCTAGTAAATAACTGCAGTCAGGGAAAGTGTGAGTGGAGTGATTTCACAACAACTCGCTGTTCTCAACACCACATGCACTGTGAATGAGAAGAGCTTCAACCTAAAAAACACATCTAAGCATGCTTCAACATAAAAACATCTAATCTGCTGATCAAAGGCGGCTCTGAATCACATTCTATGGCTCCCTCAGACCATGTTTGATTTGAGCTAATAAATATGACAAAGCTCTTTAACGTCTGGTGTGTGAAAGGAGAACACCCTTACAGATGAAGAGCAATACAGAAACTCCCGAAAGAGTCCTTCTTCATGTTAACATAAAACAGCATTTTAAAATTACTGTGGAAACTACTGAAATTATTTTAGAAATGCTGCATTACCACAACAGTAGTTAGTCTAGAACAGTGTTTCCCAACCTTTTTTTAGTCGCGGCACCCTTTGGAAATTTTAACAAACTTGTGGCACCCTACAAAATTTATTTTGTCACAATATTTGAATTTCTAACTTCGATGTGATCATTTGAAGAACACACGAGCATAACATAGCGGTTAGCAGATCAATGAATGAGAGGGCAGCGTTACCAGAGTTGCTCATATACCACGCCATGTTACAACACAGTTAGGGCTATTGCAGACAGAAACGATACTGAATTACATCGATGATTCCTGTCAGCTTGATTTTTGAGTGGACTTTGCTGTTCCGATTCGCATGAACGGTATACGAGTGGAGCGACTGAGCGGAGCACACACGCATAGAGCGGGATAATAAGCAGAGCTTCACACCATGTGAAAGTGAAACCTGAGCGGTGAACTCATTTTCGGCACCCGAAATTTCGGTGCATCTCTAATTATCGGCGACATCAGAAATGGATATTATATAATAGATGGTTTTTTGAACATTTTAGCAATTTAAAAATATTAAAAAATTATTTTTTTTACACGGCACCCCGGTTGGGAAACACTGGCCTAGAACAATGACTAAATGGCTATTTGGATTTTGGCTAATATTAAAGTGGCCTGTTTAGTTTTGATGGGATAGTTTTTTTTATCATTTATTCACTCTCATGTCGTTCCAAACCTGTATGACTTTGTGTTGTTACTGTTAACTAAAACTATTAAAGATTAAACTAAAGCTAATAAAAAGTTAAAAATGAGATTAACTTGAAAAAAGTTGTTATTGTTATTAATTTTGCTAACTAACATTAAATCAAACAATTAAAAAATGCTTTTATTAATTGAATTAAAACTAGAAAGAATAATTTAAAACTGTAAAAAACATACATATAAATTAGAAATGTTGCCATGGCAACTAATGAAATAAAATAAGTTCAAGTTAAGGGTAATAAAAATTTGAAATAAAAAAATTAAATAAATCAAAAATGAAAACAGTAAATACTAAAATAACTTTTTTTGCAGACAACAAAAAAGCACAAAATGTCTGAATGTTGTTGTTGTACACGCTGTCAAAAATCTGGTGCAGGATTTACTTAGAAATTGCTAGTAAATTTCACAACAATTACAAATGAACAAATTGAATTAAACATGAAATTTTGAAGTAGACAGTATTTTCTTGCAAATCATCAATAATCTTTATTTTGGAAAATTTATATATATATTTTTTAAATAATTTTTTACAGTGGACACAAAGTCAATGGGGTCCAATGTTGTTTTGTATTTTGTAGAAGAAAAATGTGAGTAAATCATGACAGGATGCTCATTTTTGGCTGAACTGTCTTTTTAATGCTAACCAATAGCTTGCATGGCGTAGGTCACGATGGGCAAGAGAAGTCATTTCAGAGGTTCTTACATTTAAATGAAAGATTATGAAAATATTTTTCACCTTTGAAATAACATTTTCGTGATTTCATGTTCCTTGAATTATATTATCTGGATGCCCATTAGTGGCTGACATGATGGAGACACAAAATGCACTAATATTAACACAAGAGAAGAGCACTCCAAACACAGACAGATCCTAGCCGGTTACAATCTCTTATCCCATTCACAAATAAAATATGTAATATGTCGTTTTGTGCCAAAACACACAATGTGATCCACATAATTGAAAAGGGATGACATTTATCCACAGCCAGCAGCCAAAACACAGAAAAAGAGCCTGATTCTCCTCAGCTAAATAGGCTATTTCTATTCAGTGGAGGAATTTCACACAAGCCGCGCCAGTTCATACTCATGTGTTAATCAGTGTAAATCCACCGGCTGTAATATTCTGCCAGGGTTCATTAAAGTAAAAAAATGCCAGGATGGATTTCACAAGATTTGTTACAATAAAATACTGTGTTCAGACTGAACTGTATTGTGAAATCAATGCAGACTAAGTCAACAAATTGTGTCTAAATAATCTGAAGTCTCTGTTATGGCAATTAGTTTCATATTTAGTTGGGAATTTGGCTCTTAACTAATCTTATTTAATCTTTGTCAGTATAATAGTGTTAAAAGTGTAATGAATGTCTTCAAGCCTCCCATGATAAATGTAGCAATAAACATGCAAAATTATTTAAGTAGCACTGATCCTTAATTATGAAGGTGAGATACTATTATGATGTGCTATTGTGAACTTTCTTTATACAATATAAAAAGTTAATGAATCAGTAAATAGTAGAAAAAAAAAAAAAAATGCAACTGCATTATTTATTCATACTGCAGTAATTAAAACAACGAAAACTAGTATAAATTGTTTTCTTTGCAATACAGCTGAAATAAAATATAAATATCACATGAAGAACTTAAATGAAAAACGTAAATAAAAAAATAGAAATGTTGCCTTGGCGAACCAATTGAAACAAAATTTAAGTTGTAGTATTAAAATTATTAAAACTAAAACTGAAATAAAAATAAATGAAAACTAAAGTATATATATATATATATATATATATAAACAAATTAAAATGACAAAGGCACATAACAAAATTACTCAGACTAAAATAATAGCTGAAAACATAAATAAACGCTACTTAAAACTTAAATAACAAATGAAAAATTTGAAATGTTGCCTTGGAAACTAATTGAAACCAAATAAATTTAAGTTGAAATACTAGTTAAGTTAAAATAAATGAAAGCTAAATAGAAATAAAAAACAAAAGTATATACCAGATTAAAATGATATTTAAATAAAAGCGAATTATATTAAAATGATAACAAAATATTAATAAATAATATGATACATAAACAGTACTAAAATAGCACCAGGAACTACGTAGCACTCTAAACATCCATACCTGTAAATCTCTGTCATCTGACAAATATAAGAGAGATTACTGTAATACAGACACAGACAGTCACTTCCTGTGTACAGTGAGGTCACTATACGGCTGCCATGGTAATAAACTGCAGAACTACTACAGTTAAAATGCCTGTGCAGTAGAATGCAGTAAATGCACACTGACTGCTTTCCAGTTTCTGGTGTGACAGTAGCTCGTCTTTTCTGCAGATCACTGAAATGAAAAGAAGCAGGTCTACAGAGGGAACATCTGCTCTTTACAGAAATGCATGACACATGCAGAAATATCACATGCTTTCTGCACCATCATCTCACTAATGGGAGAATCTATTTTCCTCTCATTTGCCCCCAAAATGACACGGCCGACTTCACAAACAAATGTCGCAGAGGCTTGTAGAGTGAATACTGAGGGCCCCGGATGTGTGTAGAATCCAGCAGTAAACCACAACAGGCCATGCAATGATGTTACCGTATTTTCCTAGGCATTGATAAAACACAAAAGACACATTTAATGTCAAACTAAGGCGTGAAGTTTAGATCAGACACTCACACCTTCACTAAAGATCAGTCCCACCATGAGGTCCGACTGCAGACCTCAGTCAGAAACATAATCCACAACCTTCAAACGTCTCGCTGAGCCTCTGTCTCTAATGCCTTCAACATCTGCGGCCGCTGATGGGGAGCGACGGTAAGATGAAGCTCAGAGGGAAACAAACCTCAAACCTACAACACATCCTGATGCTCTAATTAGTCGAGGAGTCTTGAAGGGCATCTATAAATGTGAATGAAATACTGCTACAAAAAGCACACTGAGCATGCATCTCCACAAAACTGAGACGAAACTTTAGGTGACATGAAACAGAAGTTGCAACTGACTTAACTTATTGTGGCGTATTTCTAAGTTAAAGGGTTAGTTCACCCAAAAATGAAAATTAGCATAATTTACTCAAGTCATCCTAGGTGTATATGACTTTCTTCTTTCAGACGAATCCAGTCGGAGTTATATTAAAAATTGTCTTTGATCTTTCAAGCTGTTTCATGGCACTCAGCAGATGTTGCATGCATCAGTCCAAAAGAAGTTAAATAAAAAGCACCCATCCATAAAATAAAAAAAAGTGTCTCACACGGCTCTGGGGTGTGAACAAAGGCCTCCTGTAGCGAATCGATGTGTTTTTGTAAGAAAAATATCCATATTCAAAGCGTAATAATCACTTTAATGTAGCTTGCGCCAACAGTTGTACACAGAAGCAGCTCCAGGCGGATGACGTACGAAGTCGGCTTTACGAATGCACCGCTCAGAAGTGAAGAACGCGGAAGTGCATGGGAGAGATCAAAACAAAAAAACGGTCACTTATTAGAAGTACAAAAGAGGACTTGTAAAGAAGAATGTCGGAGGATTACGATATAAGCCAAGAGGAGACTGTTTTTCCTTTGCTAAAGTAAGGAAACTTTGCTTCCTTTGCTCCTGTTAACAAACGTTAGTTTTCACGAGACTCACCGGTGCATGCGCAACGCTGACCTCATACGTCATCCGCCTGGAGCTGCTTCCGTGTACAACTGTTGGCGCAAGCTACATTAAAAGGATTATTACGTTTTGAATATGGATATTTTTCTTACAAAAGCACATCGATTCACTACAGGAGGCCTTTGTTCACCCCCCGGAGCCGTGTGAGACATTTTTTTTTATGGATGGGTGCTTTTTATTTCACTTCTTTTGGACTGAAGCACTGCAACACCCGCTGACTGCAATGATAGAGCTTGAAAGATCAAAGACAATTTTTAATATAACTCTGACTGGATTCGTCTGAAAGAAGAAAGACATATACACCTAGGATGACTTGAGGGTGAGTAATTTATGGGCTAATTTTAATTTCTGGGTGAACTAAGCCTTTAAATGGCCTGTTGAGGGCGGGACTTGATTTTATCCACCAGTTGTTGATTTGATTGTGAAAAGTGAGCACTGCAAACTGGATAAAATGGCAGAACTGAATGCCAATTGGCTGCAGCATGGCCTCACATACACCACCATTTTGGGGTTAATAAGGATTTTCTGGAAAAAATTAATACTTTTATGCAGTGCAGATGCATAAAATTTATCAAAAATGACAGTAGAGACAAAATATTTCTATTTTTCTATTGATCTTTCAATTCATTAAAGAATTCTTATACAAAAGTCACAGTGAAGCAGCACAATGTTTTCAATGTTGGTAATAATCAGAAAAGCTTCTCGAGCAGCAAATCAGCATATTAGAATGATTTCTGAAGGATCATGTGACACTGAAGACTGGAGTAATGATGCTGAAAATTCAACTTTGCATCACCGGAATAAATTACATTTTAACATATATTCAATTAGAAAACATTTATTTTACATTGTAATAATATTTTACAATATTACTAATTTACTGCATTTTTGATCAAATAAATGCAGCCTTGGTGAGCAGAAGAGACTTCTTTCAAAAACATAAAAAAAAAAATATTTAAAAAAATCATAGGCATCAAATGAGCATATCATAGGAAGTTATATTTTGATTAAAAGGTAAAAGATGCATATAAAAACAAATGCACAGATGAATCATTCACAATAAGACCTGTAAAATGCATTAAAAAAAGAAATATGATCAATTTAGATTTCATGTCGAGTTTTTTGCCAGAAATGTTTGTAGAAACTTATAAAATTGTCAACTTCATTATACTATGATCTAAAATTAGCTTGTTTATCAATATTGCGGAGTTAATAAAATTATATATATAAAGTTCTGCTGTATTAGTCTGTCATTTTGAATGAAATTAGAAAGTTTATTCGATATTTCTCCTTTACCTGAACCCAAAGCCTCACAGAAATGTCCAAAGAGATTTAGATTTTCATTTCCTATTCTCCGATAAACAACGTTGATAACTTGATAACTGATGGTGTAGTCGTTATGTTGTATCTTGTACTCTTTACTGAAAATGTGTGTGTCATTGAGCCTCCAATTGGTCAAAACCTATAAAAGTCAAACAAAAGCAAAGCACATGCTGCCATTTCAGCGCTTGACCCTAATAATTGCTGATTGAAGCTATAATACTGCATATATGAGTACAATATTTTTTTTGATAAAATGAATAGATTTGGTCCCGATTCTGCTTTGTCAAAACAACATTCTAGCAATGCTTAAAAAAGCACACTTGTTCACCCATAGAGACCAACTATTAACCTTAGTATTCAAGTCAGGAACTACATTTTGTCGTGTAAGCCATGTAATATTGGCTATAAATGACCCTGTACTCGAGATATGAACATCGACTAATGAAAAGCCCATATTCCCAAAACAAGAACTTCCAGACTGTGCACCTGAGACACTAAACCATGAGTAGCAGCACTATGATAATGGCGTGTCCACACCGAGGTGGCGAGAGCTCATTACTGAGCAACACGAACCTCAGGAGAAACAGAGGAACAGACAGATGGAGCTTTACAGGCGTGAGGCGACCCTGGGCCGCAGCGGTCAAGCTCCACCGGGGCGGCAGCAAGGTAACCGGTGACAGCCCACATGCATCACATGCGACAGCGTGACAAACTCTGATTCAGCTGAAGATCTGTGGACGCGTGCAGAGCGCTCTCTCACCGGCCTAATGTTTGCCTGTCTGCATTAATTTGACTCAGGATGCAGTCTGATGCACCACAGCTGCGTTAAGTTAAGTTAAGCTCAATTGATAGCATTTGTGGCTTAATGTTGATTACCACAAAAAAAAAAAAAAGCAAAATTTCAGGTTATAATGACACACTTTTAAATGGAAGTCAATGGGGCCAGTTTGTTGAGGATTTAAAAGCAGAATAGTGAAGCATATAATTTTGCATTAATTTATGTTAAAATGTGTATTATTTGAGTTGCAAAACTCCCTAAAAATATATAAATAAAAATATATATATACAGTGGTGTGAAAAAGTGTTGGCCCCCTTCCTGTGGATTTAGTTTTCCCTTAATAATAAAAACCTTCATTTAAAAACTGCATGTTGTGTTCACTTGTGTTATCTTTTACTAATATTTAAATTTGTTTGATGATCTGAAACATTAAAGTGTGACAAACATGCAAAAAAAAAAAAAATCAGGAAGGGGGCCAACACTTTTTCACACCACTGTATATATATATATATTATTTTTTTTAGGTCGGCTTTATGTTGTCTTGGTTGAAATAAGTTTCTTATTCTCACCAAGACTACATTTCTTTGATCAAAAATTCATTAAAAACAGTAATATCGTGAAATATTATTACTATTTAAAATAACTGTTTTCTATGTGAATATATTTTAAAATGTAATTTTAATTTAATTTTTAATTTTCAGCATCATTACTCCAGTCTTCAGTGTCACATGATCCTTCAGAAATCATTCTAATATGCTGATTTGCTTCTCAAGAAACATTTATGATTATTATCAATGTTAAAAAACAGTTGTGCTGCTTCATATTTTTGGGGAAACCGTAATACATTTTATTTTTCAGGATTCTTTGATGAATAGAAAGTTCAGAAGAACAGCATTTATTTGAAATGGAATTTTTGTAACATTATACATGTCTTTACTGCCAGTTTTGATCAATTTAATGTCCCTTTGCTGAATAAAAGTATGCATTTCTTTTAAACAATCTTGCTGACCCCAAACTCACTTCTATATATCGACTTCTGACTATTTGGTCACCCTACCTTGGACCATTCGCCGGTCTTCCACTCGTAACATTTGGAGTGATCCTCACACGTCTCCACCTCTGCAGCACGAGACACGGAATCACAGAGACCCTGAGGATTGGTGCAGGTCACTGTCCTCTTCCTGCTGCCGCGACCACATTCAGAGGAACACTGGGACAGACAAAGACAGGGAGAATTCAGAGGATAACACAAGGAAAATAAGTGAGCAAATGGGTGCAAAGAAGGATGGAGATAAATAAAAACATAAGCAAGAGTGCTGGTCATTAAAACAGGCTTCCTGTGGAGTCTCACTTCTCTCCGCTGACTAAACCTACTCTAATGAAGTGCTTACAACATCGACATCAAAATCTGAAATGACACCTAGAGACTCAAAAACAACCACAGTGCCCTCCATAGGCCAGGACGAACCCCACAGGCACAAGCGCACACATCCGCTCTCTCACAGACCCTCACATGGTCCAGTAGTACAGGATGTGTCTCATAAAAGGAACTACATCTTTATAGTGTATACTTTTTATGGCACGTCATCTTATGTTAGGTAAGGCTTCATGCACCAGAAAATGCTGTAATTTTAGTATATATTTATTTTTACATTTTGAGGTATTTTTTTACCTTCTGCTGCTGTACCATTAAAACTTCTATAACCGATGTAAACATGGGCGTTAGTATGTGAATGTAATATCATAAGAGGCCATTTACACAGAATGTGTTTTTGCATTCTTTTCCATTGTTTTTCTACTCAAACCTGTTGCTAAATGGATGTTTTTGACCACTGTGCTCGTGTTAAAAGAAGTTCAGCTCTAAAAAATGTAATTTTAAGACCTTTTTTTCCTTTCCACTGCCCTGCATCTTGCATTTTCTGTGTGAACGGCCCTTAACTCTGATGAATTCAGAATTTCGATAGCATTTATGGCACAAATTTGCATTTTTATGCATCTGGCAGATGCTCTTATCCAAAGTGACTTACGATGCATTCAAGATACACATTTCTTGTTTTCCCTGGGAATCAAAGTCATGACCTTGGCAGCGCTAACGCCATGCTCTGCTGTTTGAGTTACATGAGTTTTAAGACTGGCTTTCAAAACATTTCAAGCTAAAAATAGTTCAACCTTTTTTTTATTTTTATTCCACTGCTCTGCATTTCATGTTTTCTGTGTGAACGGCTCTTAAATGTGACAAATTCTGAACAAACCATTTTTGCACTTTTCAATAAATGTAATGGAGCATTATTGTGTGAATGTCAGGGACAATTCACACAGAACATGCTCTTACATTTCTGTTATTTTTTAATCATTAGTCTGTAAAGATGCACTAGATGGACGCATTTGACCATTGCACCAAGTCGCAATGTATTTTCAGCATCTAATGGCACCAGGACTGCATTTTTATTTGTATTTATTTTATTTATAATACTGATTATCACAAAAAAATTATTTCAACTTGTCCATCCTTTTCTTTAAAAACAAACAAACACAAAAACTGAGGTTGCAACAGAATTTGTTGCATAATATCGATCACCAGAAAAGATAATTTAAACTCATCCTTCCTTTTCTTTAAAAAAAGGCAAAAATCAAGGTTAAAGTGAGGCTTACAATGATAGTGAATGGAGCCAGATTTAAAAGCAGAAATGTGAAGTTTATAATTTTATTAAATGCTTACATTAATTATTGTGTTATTATTTGATCTTCAAAGCTGTTTAAATCATCATTTTTAAAAAAGTTTTTAGGGTTTTAGTGTTCACGGCTTATGTTATCATGGTGACAAAGTTGTAAAAGTATATATATCTGGCGTCCCATACTCAGAATTTGTGATCTGCATTTAACCCATCCAAGTGCAATACTCGTAATTTGTGCTCTGCATTTAATCCATCCAAGTGCACACACACAGCAGTGAGTAGAGAACACACACACACACACACACACACACACACACCGTGAACACACACCTTCTGTGCGTTTTCAAGAAGTTAGTCATGTTAAAGTTGGTCAAAAAAGTTAGCAGGTCAATCAGATGAATTCTGGATAAGTATTTTGAATGTATTGAGTGTCTATAAACTGTTCAATTCTCTTGTGCTATGTTGTTTTTAAAGCAAGAATGCTTAAAATATGTCTAAACAGTAGACCAAACTCTTCTAACAAAATCTGCTGTCTTTTAATAATTCCTGCTGACTTGAGCTCAAACCTTGGACCATTCGGAGGCCTCCCAGACGGTGAGGCAGTGGCGTCCCTCGCAGTGCTGTACGCTGGCTGGTTTGGAGCTCAGACAGTACAGGTCTCTGGTGGGAATGTACGTGCCATTTTGCAGCTGGTACACACAGCCAACTTCCCTCTGCTGCAAGCCTCTACCGCAGGTTACTGAGCACTGCGCCCAGTCGCCAGCGACCCACCTGAGAGAAGCAGAAACGCAGAGAAGACACTCATACAACAGTTCTGTCAATATTCAGTGCATTAGTGAAAGAGATCTGAAGTCTGAAAATGAACGGATCTCCACTGAAACAATTTGTGACAGCGTTTGCAAACGTCTTTTATTTTTTTACTTCTATAATGTTACAATTTAACAAATAATTTTGTCAGGAAACATCATGAAATCTGGATGCTTTAATCATCAGTTTACAGTTTGACTTGAAAGTAGCAGATGATTATCTTTGTCACATAAGCGGTCATTGAAATGAACTTGTGATTTACGTGCAGAAAATGTCAACAGATGAAACTAAGAATAAAAATAGACCCGTCTTTATTAACTGCTTAAACAACATGATGAAAGATGACAGAGAAGAAACAACACGAAAAAATCTACAGAAAGCTGTTCTGTCCCACACTCAGATCTCATTCTTACAAGCACCAAAATCGATTTTGCAGTTATAGACAGAAATAGAGGTGTGCAATTACTTTTCTAAGTGATCAGACTTACATCTGGTAATAAAAAGGAACGGGAAAAATCCATACATTGATGGAGGTACTTGGGCCTTATCCAGAGATCAGAATATCCACTTGGAATTGGACTTAATTGACTGAGAACACCATAACAACACCCTATAAAACCAGTGTTATTTTAGTGTTATTATATAGTATTTATTGATGTTTTGAATTTTTTTAAAAGCTTTTATTTTGATATTTTCTGTTTTCATTGTAAAGGGGTCATATGATGCGATTTAAATTTTTCCTTTCTCTTTAAAATGTTACAAACTCTTGGTGCATAAAGAAGATCTGTAAAGTTGCAAAGACTAAAGTCTCAAATCCAAAGAGATATTCGTTATAAAAGTTAAGAGTCAACCACGCCTACCTAAAACGGCTCGTTCTAACACGCCCCCACATATCTACCTCACTATGTGGGAAGATTTGCATAACGCCGCCCAAATGTTCACGCAAAGAAAGAAGGCGTAACTTTTATTCTCGCTGTAGTTTTGTTGCTGCCGCCGCCATGTCGTGAAGGCACTGTGTGTTTCGTTGTGAAAGCGAAACTACTTTGTTTGGTCTTCCAAAAGAGGACATGACTAGAAATCAGTGGTTAAGCTGTATTTACAACACTGTTCCGGAACAGTTCAACCCAAATATTCAGATGTGTGCTGCACATTTTACGGAGGACGAGGACTCTTTCCTGGGAGAGTAGCCTACAATACGGTGTCTGTTTCTATAAAGTGGGGCAGTTCCAACTTTGCAAGGACAGTCTCGATCACAAATGCAGACATGGTTTTATGTTTATGCGGCGCGATGCAACGCAACGCGTAAAAAGACGGTACAAGTCATAATAATCAGTAATTATGTCCCCACTGGATGCAACAAAAGCCTTGTTTATAATGGGTTTTATGTTTTTGTCTCGTCGCTCCGGCCGGGACACGGCATCACAGTATGTTAGGGGCGTAACATTTCCTTCACACGCTTGAGGTATTCGGCCAATCACAACGCACTGGATAGCTGGCCAATCACAGCACACCTCACCTTTCAGACCGATGAGCTTTGTAAAAATCGACGCGTTTCAGAAAGGCGGGGCATAGAGGAGAAACAATAATGTACAGTATGTGGAAAATAATGTTTTTTTTAACCTTAAACCGCATAAACACATTTCATTACACCAAATACACAAAATAATGTTATTTTTAGCAACGTCATATGACCCCTTTAATGTTAAAATTTAAGTAATTTTATTACGTGTTTTTGTCATGTTTTATAGGGTTTTTTTATATTTCTTTTTAGCTTTTTTCATTTTTTTCTTTTTTAGTACTTTTATTTTATTTAAATTCTATTTCAGTTAGTTGCCATGGCAAAACTCCAAATTTTCATTTAAGTTTTTAAAGTTTAAGTTTGTAAAGTTTAAGTCATCTATAATTTATATTTTATTTGTCATGAACTATTTTTTTTATATTTTTAGTATTAGTTAACGATAACACCCCAGAAAACTGGATGCACAGTAATGAGTTTTGAGCAAGCAAACACCCCTCAAATTTTCTTTAAAAGATCTAAAAATTGCTTGATCTTATTTTTGTATTTTTAAATTATTTAAATACTAAATTGGTGGACCTTAATATAGTTATCATTATAACTATTGTTATTGGTGTGAACAAGCCTTTACTGTTAGAGCAAGAAAAAATGTGGGAAAGAAGTTATAATTCTGTAAGCGCGTCTCCTGTTCACTCAAGTGAACCAGCCTTTCTGCTCCAAATCAACAACTTCATGTCAGTATCTTATCTCTTCTAAAGCATGTAATGTGAGACATATTGCATCTTGAATAGCTACAGACGAAAAAACAGTTTTTGGAATTAGAGCAAACTGATTTTATCACATAGCATAAATCTAATTCTACGTATTGCTCCTAAATTGTGAAACCACTACAAGCTAGCAAGATAAAACAAAATGTGAATTATTGGTAAAACAATAAGCATATGCATTGTTAAAGATTCAGTTGCAAAAGAAAAGCTCAAGACTAATAAACTGAGCAGAGATGTCTATTCTTGTGTTTGGTTTAATGAGAAAACACGTTACAATGCTCATGTTCCTCGGACAAACGTATGTCATTTGAAAAGCTATAGTATATAGTTATAGCTATAGTAACTGTCAAAGAGCATCTGTCTGACGCATGATCCTTGAGGAAGAACATGCATCAATATTTGTCATGGCTTTCATCTGTACAGAGATGACGGCAACAGAACAGGTTGTGTATTTTGTTTGGAAGTTTTTTGTCCTGGATTTGTTGGGAATATTCTACAAAGCCATGCTCTGATCCCAAACCCATCTTGTTTGACTCCCTATTGAGTTTTCTGTCAGCTGACGGCATTAAAATACATTACACACACAGATATGAGGTAAAACAGTTCGTTCTGAGAAGCTCTGGTGCCGCTGGTACCTGTATTGGCAGGTGTGGATGTTGCAGTGGCGGATCTGAGGCGCGGGTCTGTTCTCCGCCTGACAGTAGCTGTCGTTGAATTGAGTCATGGTCTTGTTAACGATTCTCATGCACGACACCACAGTCCTTCTCTCTCCTGAAACAAAACACAGCACAAAACATTTTTATAGGCATACTATACTTTCAGAAAGTGTCACTCAAGGTTTACAGTACATGTCATCTTGCATATACTTACATAAATCAATCTGAATGCTCATTTTTATGTGTTATGTAAATAAAAGAAACCATATACAGTATGAGAGGCAATGTATCATGCTGTAATTACAGTAAAATATCACTGTAACAACTTATTGCAGCAATATAATTGTAGCACTTCTGTTCTGTTTTGATCATGTTTTCTTTGTGTTTTGGTTCTGTCTTCATGAGTAGTTTGATTACTCATTCTGTCCACCTGTTCAGTTAATTATCTCATCAGCTCCTGTGTTATTGAAGCCCCTCGGTTTAGTTCCTTTAACCGGTATTGTTTGTGTTTGCGTTTGTGTTTCTTCTCTAGTCACTTTGACTAATAAACTAAGTTTCTTTTGAATTACTTTGTCTACCTTCGTCATCCTTGAACCAAACGTGACAACAATAAAAACATATAAAAATGTATATTTTTTTTAAATAATAATAACTCTCACTGTAAACTAGCTCATATACCCACATTCATTAATGTGGCATCCAATTATAGTTATAGTTACTGTTCTTGGTGTAAACAGGACTTTACAGCAAGGAAAGAAAATACACAAAGTTATAATTGTAAAAGAATGATATCTGTCACAACTTTACACCAATGTTTAATAAATAATAAAATAAATAATACTAAATAATCATTTTTAGTAATAGTAATAATATTAAAAAAACAGTTTTAATACATTTTTAAAAAAACATTTAATAAATAATGTTTAATAGGTAACATTTAAAAATCCTAATAAACTAAATAATATTTAATAACACTCACTGTACACTAGCTTAAATAAATCATTTTATTATAATAAATCATTTTAAACATTTAATAAATAATGTTTAAAAAATAATAACCCTTAAAATGATAATAAAATAAATAACATTTAATAATAACAATGTATTATATTTATAATAATAATTATCTGTAAACTACATTTACAGTTTACATTACATTTATGAATATGATCTATTTATATATTATTTATAACTAGCTTTTAATAAAAAAATTATATTATAATAAATCATTTAAAACATGAAATTAATGTTTAATAAATAATTGCATTTAAAAAAAATTAATAAATACTATTCAATAATAGTAATGATATTTTTAATAATAATTCTAGCTGTAAATTAGCTCATATTTTAAACTGTGAATTTAAATGGAACAACATTACTTCTCCTAAAAAAAAAAACTAAAAAAAAACATGATTATATAATAACAATTAGCTTTATGGCATTTTGAGACTTCTGCACAAGTTTACTAACAATCCACTGAGGATGTTAATGTTTGGACTGAGTCGAGGGCTTTGGCAAGCGCTGCGGTGACTCTGTGTTTAACCACAACACGACAAGCAGTGTTTTCTCTGGCACGTGTGAGCATTTGTGTCTGATCTGATGCTGTCTACTCCACTTTCACCTCCCAACCAGCCATGTCCCATTTCAGGTAATTGCAGAACAAAACATTTCTAATTAGAGATAACAATACAAGGTTATTTCTAGTCGTCATCTATGGAGTCGGGGGTCCTTTTGTGGTCATGAACAAATTAGCAGCGGGGGGAAGCACTGACCCACGTAACCGGCTGAATTTGCCCATGACCTTTAATTTGCTATGAATTCTTAATGTTGTTGTTGCTTCAGAAGGTGACGGGACGCCAGACTGTAGGATTAGCCATGTCATTAATTTTGTGTTGTTCTACGTTTGCCAAAAAAAACCACGAGCTGTCGGAGACAGAGATTAATTCCTGCGAGCGGTGAATGGCAGCCTCAGAGACACAGAGACAGAAGCTCTGCTCCAAAACACAGTGCGCTGCCTACTTAGTCAGCATTTTAGCCATCATGTGTGTGTCCCAGATGCAAAGCTTGTTCCAAAATATAATACATTATGACATTATGCTGCCTTTTAGATATCTTTTTTTTTTGTGCAAGGCAGCATCACATGTAAAATATAATTTATGAATAAAGCAATGCAATGAGCTCAATGCAAAAATAAATAAATAAATAAATCACTGGTACATCTTAGGGTCAGCAAGATTTTTTATTTATTTATTTTTTTAAACAAATGAATACTTTTACTTAGCAAGGATGCATTAAATTGTTCAAAGTGACGGTAAAGTTATAATGTCATAAAATATTTTTATTAAAAAATGCTGTTCTTGAACTTTCTATTCATCAAAGAATGCTGAAAAAAGTATTGTGGTTTTCACAACAATATGAAGCAGCACAACTGTTTTCAACATTGATAATAATCAGAAATGTTTCTTGAGCAGCAAATCAGCATATTTGAATGATTTCTGGAGGATCATGTGACACTGAAGACTGGAGTAATTATGCTGAAAATTCAGCTTTGATCACATCAATAAAATACATTTTAACATGTATAGTTTTTTGAAATTGTAATAATATTGCTGCACTTATTTTTTAATAAAAATAAATGCAGCCTTTGTGAGAAGAAGAGACTTCTTTCAAAAAAATACTTTAATTAAATACTGAAAAATAATAACAAAAAAAAAAGTTAAATCTCATTCAAATTGAACAATTTTACATAATATGTGCTATGCATTTATTGCACCACTAACAAAAATATACTGCAACACCAAAATGTAAATCTAAAGAGTGCATGTTCTGAAGAGTGTTTCAACAAAACATTTCTTTATGTAACTTTAAGCAACTGTTGTTTTTCAGAAGTTGCATTTGAAATCCACTTTCCCTCCAAAAATCAGAGGGGGCTCATTAGTTTGAATGAATGTGACACTTCTGGTCTCACTCCTATATACAGCTCCTTAACAACGGTTTCCAGGGCAACACACTTTTACCCCAGTACAGTAGAGTGTCCTGTCTGTCTGTGAAAGGAACGCTCACTGAACACTTTCAGATGAATCCTTTGACATGTACTGCTGAATTTAGAGTCTGCCTGAATGTGGGTAGAAATGCAATTGAAATAGTGTTATCTCACTGTAAACAATTACTGGCTATTTATTTACTTATTGCCATAGAAATATACATCTACACTGTTTGGTCACTAATTAGCGAGTGCTGGGAAACGATTCACAAAATCCCTTTCCAAATGAGCAATCTCTCAGGGATCCTTGAAGACTTTGCTAATCAGGAAGCAAAGTAAAGATGATATCTAGTTATAAGTTATGAAACGAGTTTTACCTCTTACTACTAAACTTGTAATGTTTGTGTGAAACTACTTCCACGTTCATTTATTCAGACCTGCAGTGAGACAGTCCTTCACATACACCACGGTAAGATTTTGTAATGTTTTTGAACATGTTTTAGCCTCTTTTGCTCACCAAGACTACATTTATTGGATCAAAAATACAGTAAAAACTGTAATATTGTGAAATATTATTACAATTTAAAATATCTGTTTTCTATTTGAATATATTTTAGAATGTAATTTATTCCTGTGATCAAAGCTGAATTTTCAGCATCATTACTCCAGTCTTCATTGTCACATGATCCTTCAGAAATCATTCTAATATGCTGATTTGCTGCTCAAGAAACATTTCTGATTATTATCAATCCTGAAAACAGTTGTGCTGCTTAATTTTATTTTTTTTGGACATTTTTTTTTTTACATGTATTTGAATTAAAAATCTTTTGTAATATTATAAATGTCATTACTGTTACGTTTGATCAATTGAATGCATCCTTGCTAAATAATAATAATAATAATTTAATTTAAAATTATTTTACTGACCCAAAGGAAAGAGAGAGCATAAAATAAATTAAATCAAATCTATACTTACTAAATTACAAATCTACACTTATTCTGCTGGAAATAGTGTTTCAAAAGGGCTGAATACCAGCAGTCTCAATGTGTAGTGTTTTAAATCGTTTTAAATAGCATATTATGGATTATATTACAATTATTGAGCATGCATGTTAATTTATATTTGTACATTTTAAAATATTTGTATATTTAACCATTAATTTCTCCCACACATAGATGTTGATCTTGAAAATGATCTAGGGAGGGCAAAAAACAAGGTGATTAAAAGTAATGAAAATCTGACAAAATTGATCATTTATAATATAAAAAACTTTTTCTTAAATTTGAACTTTTAATCTTGATGTTCAAATGGTTAGGCAAAGTTTGCAGCCACTGTCCATTTGTCATCTACTTATATACACACAAAACACACCAACTGAGCAAATTAATGCAAATAATTTCTCAAATAATATTCTTTCAATGTATGTGTCACATGTTCTGTGTGTTGTGCTCCCCACGTGCTCCTATGCCCTTATTTGGTTCCCTTCCTGTTCCTGTCCTGATTATGTTCTTTAGTCCCAGCTGTCTAGTCCCAGGTGTTTCCCATGTTATTTTATGATTATTGATCCCAGGTGTTCCTCGTCTTCCCCCTCATCCAGTTCTGTGTATTTATAGTCTGGCCATTTCTAAGTTTCTTTGTCTGTTATTGAATGTTCGTCTACGTGCTACTAGTGCAACGTGACAGAATACCAGACCAGAGACAGTAAGCGGCGCCCCTTCTCCCCGTGTTTGTTTTTTGGTTTTGAAAGTGTTTTGTTTTCCTGTTTTCCCCCCGCGGCATGGAACTTGCAGTTGTCAAGCCCGCCGGCAGCAGCACACTCAAGCCTGCCGGCCGCTCCGAATACAAGCTCACCAGCCGCGCCGTTGTCAAGCCCGCCGGCCGCTCCGAAGACAAGCCCGCCGGTTGCGCTGTTGTCAAGCCCGCCAGCCGCACCTTTCACCCCAGGCCTAGAGGGGAATCTGAGGAGGAGAAGGCGGTTGGTTCTGGTTCCTAGGCTCGCTCCAGTGTCGGCTCCGGCCCCAGAGCCCACTCCAGTGTCGGCTCCAGCCCCAGAGCCCGCTCCAGTGTCGGCTCCATCCCCAGAGTCCGCTCCAGTGTCGGCTCCAGCCCCAGAGCCCGCTCCAGTGTCAGCTCCAGCCCCTGAGTTCACTCCAATGCCTGCTCCTCGAAAGCGCCTTGCTGTGCCTGCTCCTCCAGAGCGCCCTCCAGTGCCAGTTCCTCGTAAGCGCTTCCCAGTTCCCGAGTTTAGCCCACGGAGGGCTCCTGTTCCCGAGTTTAGCCCACGGAGGGCTCCTGTTCCCGAATTTAGCCCACGGAGGGCTCCTGTTCCTGAGTTTCGTCCACGGAGGGCTCCTGTTTCAGAGTTTAGCCCAGTGAGGGCTCCTGTACACGAGTTTAGCCCAGGAAGGGCTCCAGATCCCCAGTTAAGCCCAGAGAGGGCTCCAGTCCCCGGTTTTGGCCCAGAGAGGGCCTTGGAGCCCGTTATCCTCTCCAAGTATTTTTTTTGGGGGGGGGGACTTTAGAATGAAATTGAATGAAACTTTAGAAATAGATTTAATTCATGTTATTGTGTGCAAATACACAAGCTGATGCAACACTTCTCGCAGACAATGCCCCTCCTCACTTAGTCCTTAGGAAGCAATAACCACATAGAAGAAACAAGCAGATCAGCGTTAAAACGGGAGCTATTTGAGGGAAGACTGCATGCCGGTCTGTTGCAGATAAATGTTCGCCTGCTATCAGATTCGTGAATATAACAAACTGTCACGCTCAGACGGGCTTAGAAAATGAGACCGGCCTCAAAGTCACCTTTTGGGTTATTTTATGCAAGCAAAAGACATGTTCAGTCTCAAGTGAATAACGCTTCCACCACATGTGACGACTTTCACTGGCAGCATCTCTTTCTGCACGCTTCATTCCTTTGCGAGTCAATTAGTGCTGATATCATTTATCTGAGATTCTTTTTTCATAGCAGTAATTATTATTTTGGGGGCTTTAACCTGCTAGATATAATCACACAGCTGTGCTGACCATAACAGTCACACGGCCTCACAGAAACACAGCTGGACAGTAGACGGACGTTAACAGCTTCAATTGTTAAGACTGAAAGGGAACCTGGAAACTTCCCTGATCAGCTTGTAATGCACTATAAAAAGGTTCAGAAAGGGAGTTTTTGCAGCGATGCAATGGAAGAACCATTTTTGGTTCCACAAAGAAGCTTTCAGTCATCAGTTCTAAAAAGAAACATTTTTTCTTAGTGTGAAGAACATTTTGATTATCTAAAGCACCTTCTTTCCACTATAGAGTGCATTATGCCCATCCACTTTTTCAGCAGCGCTGGTTCCAGAAGTGTTTTTTACCCATTCATTGTGCCCATTTTTAAAAAGCGCTATAAGCCATGAACCAAATCAACCAGCTACAAGGAGCATCACAACATTACAAACATTGATTAGAAGCAAAAAAGTAAATGAAAATTGAGGAAAAAGTTGCAAGAATGTGTACCTAAGTGCTCTGATGTGGGAAGAACTACAATCCCATGAAGCATCGCAAATAACATAATCAAATTAAAACTGATGACAAAATATAAAACTATTCATTTAAAGTTGTTTATTGTATCTATAGAAACAATATATATTTTTTATTTTATTGCTAAATATGCATATATATATATATGTATGTATGTACACTACCATTCAAATGTTTGGGATCAAAACGATTTTTTATGTTTTTTAAAGGAGTTTCTTCTGCTCATCAAGGCTGCATTTATTTAATAAAAAATACAGGAAAACATTTAATATTGTGAAATATTATTATGATGTAAAATAAAATTTGTCTATTTGAATATAAATTAAAATCTAATTTATTCCTGTGATGCAAAGCTGAATTTTCAGCATCATTCCTCCAGTCTTCAGTGTCACATGATCCTTCAGAA
>NW_015551075.1:766604-778668 GCF_001515605.1 Sinocyclocheilus anshuiensis | reverse complement strand
CAGTGTATATATATATATATATATATATATATATATATATATACATATATATTTAAGTATTTTCATCATTCACGTGCTTCATTGGGCGGAGCTAAAGAGCTCATTTGCCGCTTTTGCTCTCTGATTGGTGGAATTTTCTGTACAGCTTCATGGGTAATGTAGATTTCACTAAGAAATCCTCTATTAAAAAAGATTATTTTAAAAATCAGTTTAAATTAGCATAAACTGATAGCTTCAAGGAAAGCATATGCCAGGGGTGGCCAACGTTGGTCCTGGAGAGCCACAGTCCTGTACACACCTGCACAAGCTAATCAAGGTCTAAGAGTTACTAGAAACTACAGGCAGGTGAGATTTTATCAGGGTTGGAGCAAAGCGCTGCAGGACTATGGCTCTCCAGGACCGACGTTGGCCACCCGCATTTATCATCGATTAACAACCTCAGAGCTCACAAGTCTGTCTTTAAATGTTTATCAAGTTATTGTTAAAAATCACTTTCCCTGGCGAAAAATGAATGGAGTTTTTACTTCTGGAACTCAACTGCTGCACTCTATAAAGATAGATGCCTTTACTTTTAAGAATGTACTCATGAGAATAATGGCAGACGGGGATTGTGGGTAACTAACGGCACTAACCTCCTCCGCAGTGCATGCTGCAGTCCTCCCAGCTGCTGTGAGTCCACAGGTACATGTGTTCTGGTTCCTTCACCGGATCACTGATGTTCTCCTGCGACTGGTTCAGGGCAACCGTGTATTCATAATGGATCCCGTACGTCTGATCGTGGAACAGCAGAACCTGAGAGAAAAATGGGACAAAGTGAGAAAAAGAGCATTCAGGAACTCTAGCCTTTCTTTATTAGCTTCTGTGTTCTGTATTTTGTCCAAGATAGTACTTTTATTCAGCATGGATGCATTAAGAATGTTGTTCTTTTGAACTTTCTATTCATCAAAGGATCCTGAACAAAATATTTCACAGTTTCCACAACAATATGAAGCAGCACAACTGTTTTCAACATTGATAATAATCAGAAATGTTTCTTTTGAGCAGCAAATCAGCATATTAGAATGATTTCTGAAGGATCATGTGACACTGAAGACTGGAGTAATGATGCTGAAAATTCAGCTTTGCATCACAGGAATAAATTACATTTTAAAATCTATTCAAATAGAAAAAAGTTATTTTAATTTGTAATAATATTTCACAATTTTACTGTATTTTTGATTAAATAAATGCATCCTTGGGGAGCAGGAGAGACTGCTTTCAAAAACATTAAAAAGTCTTACTGTCCCTAAAATTTTTAACTATCACATATTGATATATTATTATACAAGATCGTTGGAGGTCTTGAAAGTTAGCCCCAAAAAAGTTACTACAGAGGCAAGTTATGACATTTTCAAACTACTGTGATCTAATGAATAATTAACAAAAAGACCAGGATTTTGTATAAAAAAGTTTATTTCAGATTTTATTTCAGATTTTCCCTGTTCTCAAAGCCAAATTCATCCAGATATGGACATATTATGAGTCTGGCAATGAAGAAGTTCACTGGCCTTAGCAAAGCTCAGAGCTGAACACCACTGAACTCCTTCAGGAACACAGACTGTTGTTAATTACAAGCGTATAGGAGGTGTCTGCGTACATTTGGCTATACATTGCATCTCCAGAGGCCTGTGAACAGGCGTAAGGTCTGATTTCAAGCGGCAACCAAAATGCCATGAGGAAAAAAGTTTCACTTCCATTCATTCCCATAATCATTTCCAGGGACGGAACGAGACTCCAGCCTCCAGCACACCCTTTATCACAAGGTCCATCTCGTGAGAGCCGTTCCTCACAGACGGTGGAGGTTAACAGCCCCCAGTCCCCTCAAAAAGAGCCGTCTCACTGTCAGCCAGTGGCTAATAACATGAATGAAACTATACACAAACCAAACAGAACACAACCAAACAGGCAGAAGAACATTCAAAATACTCGACAAGCTCACCAACAGCAGATGAACAAAATATACAGTGAGTGAATCTCATGAAAACATGTCCAAGACACTCTAAAATCACAAGTAAAATAATGAAAATAAAGACCATTTTTTCATATTCATATTTTTTAGGGCCATTAACATTTTTGCATTTAGACATTATTTAATTGTAATTAAACAATTTTCAAACAAGTTCTCATGGTTTTTCAGTTTTTTTAAAGGTGATTCTCATAAGAATGTCTTCAAATAAAACTGCATTAGTGTAATACATTCATTTTTGTCATATAAATCAGCATACAACAAATGCATTCTCCCATCATGTACAGATCATTATTTAAATAAGATCATTTAAATATGAAATAATTTAAATAATAAAATAGTATTTTGCATTTTAGCAACTTAATGGCTATAAAAATTGTCAAACATGGGCTTTATTTTCCTTATACAAAACTGCCACTTCTGGCCAAAATATGAGTCCATAATGCATAATAATTCTTCCTACCGCTAGTTGACCTCTCACATCAAAATCCACACATATTTGTTTAGAACTGTTTTGGTTTGTAATCTGTACTTGATCTGTGCATATTTCTCTCCTGATTCAGATGAGATGACTTCACTGGAGAAAGAATATTATGGATAAAAGACTCACATTTTAGCCAGAAGCAATGGGTTAACGTTATTACAATCACGCAAATTTTCGCTTCACAAGACATTAATTGATGGACTGGAGTGGTGTGGATTACTTGTGGATTATTGTGATGTTTTTATCAGCTGTTTGGACTCTCATTCTGATGGCACCCATTCACTGCAGAGGATCCATTGGTGAGCAATTGATGTAATGCTACATTTCTACAAATCTGAAACGTCACAAGTGAATATTCACACTGAGGGCAAGATTGGCATGTGCCCAAATGCCCATATGGTTTATCTGGCCCTGTGCACATTATATATTTTTCTCACCTAATTTGGAGTATTTTGCATCTATTTAGTTATTCAAGGTCAGAAAAAACTCAATATCTGGTCTAAGGACGACCAGAGACATTAGAAATTTAGCTGAAATATTCTAAATGAGTCTGAAAACACTCTGACCGACTGAAGTGGAGCATCTGTCCGCCAAAGGACGTCTGAGAGGAAAGCTTCATCTAAAACCTGCTTCACTGCTTAATTACTCTAATTAGAGTTCTCTCTCAAGACACCTTCTGGCTCTCCAGACCAAACAAACATTTTTGCTTTAAACTCTCGGTGACTGCTGGGGAGTGGAGATTACACGTCTATTCTCTTCATCATAAAGAGCTTCAAGGAGATATTAACTGAAACAACGCACCTGGATTATAGGACTAGAGGACTGGCTTGTATTCGATAGTGAGCAGTAAAGCGAGTTTCTGCGCTATTTTTTAATTAGTTAATCTTATCATGCACTAGATGGACGTCTTTGGTTATTGCTTAAATGTTAAATCATTTTTTTTTTTTACTACACACATTTCTCCGTTCCAGTGTTTTTAACTAAAACTAAAACATTTTCATTCATTAAAATAAAGCTGAAATAAAATAAAATATAAAAATTTGACAAAAAAACTCAAATTAAATGAAAATTAGAAATGAAAAGTACTAAAATTACTAAAAGTGAAATAAATACAAATAAATTAAAGTGAAACTAATTTGTTTTTTACTTTACTTAAAAAATTTACTTTAAAACATTTTTTACTCAGAAATTGCTAGTACATTTCAGAAATAATTACAAAGGAATGGCAAGGAACACGTTGGTTTAAATGTGAAGTATTTTCTTGTAAAATGCACTACAATCTACACTCCTAATTGAGATTGTAGATAGAGTGTCAATGGTCCATTTGAGAGATAGGTGGCGGTAATGCACTTATAAGTCTGCGATTTGCCGTAATGCAAGAAGAAGAAGACGCGAACGCGCTCAGGACAGTTCGGACATAACGATATAAATACTTTTCAGTTTCTTGCAATGACCGATCGTTTTGTGTCTTTACACATCAGTGTATCGTCACGAGCCGCTGGGTTTAATTTGGTTTTGTTTGTTTATTTATTTTTTACTCTCAAAGCCGTGATTCCCATTCACTTCCATTATATGACTGACAGACTGCAACGGTTTGAGTTCAAAATCTTTGTTTGTGTTCTACTGAAGAAACAAAGTCACCTACAATCTTGGATGCCCTGGGGGTAAGCAGATAAACATCAAACTTTCATTTTTGGGTGAACTATCCCTTTAACTTGACGTGGCTCAATGCATTAGACCGTGATTTTAAAAGATCAAACTCTGCACACACCATTACCCAACCTTAAAAAAAAAATAAACACCCACTTCCTTAATTTTAATACATTTTTCAGAAATCAAGACTTAATATCTTGTCATTTAATTTTGCTTCTCAAGTAAAGTATCAAGTGCATTGATTGTTTTGAGAGCTTGGATCTTGGTTTGGAGAAATCGGTAGAAACTAGGCATACTTCAACTTTTGTTGACGTGTTTTGAGACGCTCCTTCAAGCTGCTTTTGCATTGTGAACGGGCCCTAATGTCACATGACATCATGATGAAATCATTGCAGTCGGTGTCCGTGTCGACACACGGGTAGAAAAGCAGCTCTAGACCTGCATGAAGGTGAAGACTTCAGGTTCAGAATTGGCTCCGTCTCAAAAACATCTGCGTTATTGCTTTCAAAACATTTTGCGTGATCTGTTTTCCATTCAGTTTATGTATTTGCTTTGGATTCAGCAGACCGCCATGTTTTCCGAAAATAAAATAGCATGTTTTGTTAATCCTGAAGTTGTTCATGATGAAGACAAAATATGCCATAATTATACTTTAAATCAACCAGAAACCAGGAGAACATGGCAGTTACAGTCAGCATGAAATCAAAATCGCCCCCCTTTACTTTCTTAAAATGACAATTTACCCAAAAATGAAACTTCTGTCATTATTTACTCACTATCATGTCGATCCAAACCCATATGCTGTTATTTTTTCCAAAGAAGTTTCTTGCAGCTCTTTACACACATAGGGCCTATTATGGGTAATGAAAGGTTCATATTTTGGTTTCGGGAGTCCCCAACAACAGGTTGACATGCATGCAAGGTCAAAAAACACTTTCATTGTCTTATAATATGCATATAAAAATATTTTTACCTTATTTGCTCAACGACTCCCAAACAATTGGTTTAACAATTCATTTTTCCAAACCCCTCCTTTGCGTGACGCTAATCTGCGCTGATTGGTCCGATTGGTCTAATTTTCATTTCATCATGTCTATAATGCCTGATAAAGCAGCGTTTGTGAGCACAGTGCTGCTTTGTGTACAGCGTTACCGGGGAAACCGCTATTTTTACCACTTCAAAAGCGGCACCTAGTGGCAAAGAATGAATTTGCATTTTCATTCAGACCAACGTGAAAAGTCCAACAAGTGGGCTGGCGATATGCTAATGTTTCATGTTGACGTCAACATGAAACGGCTTGGGATTCATTTTAAAAACGACTCGTTTCAATGATTCAGAGTCGACTCTTTCTTTTGAGAGACAATAACTTTATACATGGTGCACTTTCAGATTTAAAACTTTGCAGGATGTTTTCATTCACTTAGAGCTGTGTTACATGCTGCATGAAAGGTAATTTTCAAAAATCCATAATAGGGGCACTTTAAGAAACATAGTTATGAAGGTGTACTCTAAGTACACTTAAGTGGCTTTTATTTCATTATATTTATCTGCAAGTACAGTTTAGAAAAAAAATAAACATTTAAAATTTGAAGTACAATATAAGCACAATGAAATGTGCATTCAATACAATTATAAGATATTCTGAAGAATGTTGGCAACCAAACAGTTCACGGTAGAATGGGGAAAAAAATACTATGGAAGTCAATGGCTACCGTCCACTGTTTGGTTACCAACATTTTTCAAAATGTCTCCTTTTGTGTTCAGCAGAAGAAAGAAACTCGTACAGATTTGGAACAACTTGAGTAAATGATGACAGAATTTTCATTTTTTGGGAGAAATATCCCTTTAACTATCCCACTTCTTTTTCACAAATGAACGTATGGTGAGTAAATAATAATGACAGAATATTCATTCAATGTTCATGCTTCAATCAATTCTCTGAAAAAAACATGTCCAGGCCTACAGTATTTCCCACTGATCATATGATAATGGAAATAAAATATGCAGTGGATTGCTTTTTACTCTGACTTTAAAAGCACACTTCAGAAACGTGTGAAAGACGGTAAAGATCTAAGTAAGAGAAAGGTGCATATTAGGACCTAATGTATTTACCATGAGGTGGAGCGGAGTCTTAGTGGGTCCCTTGGCAGACATCTTTTCCCACAGTCCTCTCCTCACGTAGCGGACCGTGGTGCCAGCAAGCTCAAATTCCCCTGGCAGCTCGATTTTCCAGTCATTGTTTATGGATCGCTTGCTGGAGTCCTTCAGAGCTGCAACAGTCAAAGAGGAACACATTTATCTAATGCACACTACACAATCATCATTACAGCAAAACTTTGAGATTCAATTATCAAATATAACAAAATCATTTGACCTGATTGAATAGCTAACTTCAAAAAGGAGATTTTCTTAAAATACATGCCAATCATAACACGTGCAGTACCATATTCATGCATGCTTTATGATGCTTATATTTCAAAGTCAATAAAAATAATCAGTGATGTACAAAGCAGGGTTACTTTAGTATCATTGAGAGACTACAATAGGTTGATTAATATCTTGAATTAGTTCTTATTTTTATATCTTCTGATTCCATTTGAAATGTTAGTAATGTTGTGTTTTTGTCTATATAGTCTTAATCAGTTAATTTAATTATTTTTATTTCAGTTTTAGCTATTTTAGTATATCAAGACACACGAAAGGAAAAAGAGAAATGTTTCCTTGCCATCTAGATGAAATAAAATTCATGCTCATTCAAGTTCATTATCATTTAAAAAAAAAAAAAAAAATCTCAGAAGGCATCTGAAATCTTCATATCTATATCTATTAGGGCTGTGTATTGGCAAGAATCTGGCGATACGATACGTATCACGATACAGGGGTTGCGATACGATATGTTGCGATACATTGCGAGACTGTAAGCAAGGCGATATATTGGGATATTTCTTATTTTAGGAATAGGATATATTCTTAGGAAAGCTGTCATTAAGAACACACCACCATATGCAAACCTTAGCAATAAATATATAAATAAATAAAAATTATTTAACCAGAACACAGTGGGATCTGCATTTGCAATAATCAGTCCCTGTAACATTCAACGTTATTGAACCACTTTTTGTGCAGTACGAGTCAAGGGGGGAAAATGAAAGGATCCTTTAGTTAAATGTATAATATGTATTTTTACATATTTACATATCCGCCCCAACTGCACAAAACGCCCCATCACGAGAGAAAGCTGCAGCCACGCCCCGCGCGAAGGTTCTTCAAAGGGTACGGGACACGGGACGCGGCAAGCAGCGGAACCGAGGCGGCGCCCGCGCAACGGTCCCGTGTTGGGGAACGTTAAAAGCCCAAATGACGCCACACTTCAGCTTTGTACACCGAAACGGTAACTGGATCCTCCATCATCCTCCATTACTAGCAGCGAACTATATTAACGCTAACATTAGTGGCGTGCCCTAATGCTAGTATTTCATGTCACTGTTTAAGTTCAGAGATGAAGACTGCCATCTTATAATATGTATTTTTACATATTTACATATCCGCCCCAACTGCACAAAACGCCCCATCACGAGAGAAAGCTGCAGCCACGCCCCGCGCGAAGGTTCTTCAAAGGGTACGGGACACGGGACGCGGCAAGCAGCGGAACCGAGGCGGCGCCCGCGCAACGGTCCCGTGTTGGGGAACGTTAAAAGCCCAAATGACGCCACACTTCAGCTTTGTACACCGAAACGGTAACTGGATCCTCCATCATCCTCCATTACTAGCAGCGAACTATATTAACGCTAACATTAGTGGCGTGCCCTAATGCTAGTATTTCATGTCACTGTTTAAGTTCAGAGATGAAGACTGCCATCTAGCAGTCGGGATATAAACTCAAAACGAAACAACTGCCATGAATCTAGTATGATTTTCATTTTTTTTTAAATATCGATATTCCGTTTTTGAGAATCGATACAGTATCGCCAAACAAAATATCGCGATACATGTATCGATATTTTCTTACACCCCTAATATCTATATCTATATTTTATTTAGTTTGTTATATTTTATGCTTTAGTTTAGGAAATTATAATAACCCTGGTACAGTCACATACATTACACTTTAATTTTATTTTAATGTGGGATGCACAATAAAATATTCAGCTGAACTTTAGCTTCTTAAAAAAATGGTGTAGGATTTACTTTGCAACAATTTTCACTCAGAAATTGCTAGTAAATTTCACAAATAATCAAGTAATGCATTTAATTAAACATGAAATTTTCAAGTAGAAAGGCTGAAATTGTATTCTTGCAAAATGAAAATGTTTTAATTAATTTATTTACTTATTATAAAATGATTTTCAACATCAGTAAAAATGTATACTTCATGACTGTAATGGTGGGAACTGTAATGTATTTTATAGCATTTTATTTCTCAGTGCATGTCTGCCTTCACATGGTCCAAAATCCCGAGCAATCTTTTCATTTTAAAATGCAACTCATTCTTCCATCATTAGCTCACAGTCAACCGATTTTTGCACACATATACAACGACTCCATGTTTCGAAGCAGCAGAGGTTAAAGGCGTGTGATTGCCCACAGTCTGCTGCAATGAAAACATGAACTGGTTTGTTTTGGAGAGCATCTGCACTGAGCTCAATGGGAGGGGTTCACTTTCATGTCACTTCAAGCTTTATGGCTGGAATTAAAAAATATTCTTCTGCTCTCTTACAAAAGATGGTAAACCAGACCCAAGCTAAACATATGTTTACCTCGCCCTGCGCATGAATCACAGATTGCATCCTGCCATTCAATGTTAAATGAAAGGCATTATAGAATAACATTTATGCGTTGCTTGAAAAGTGTCCAAAATGAGGCATTAGAAAGCCTCTATACTTCACAATCTTATAAAGCTCAGTCTATAATATCTGAGAATGTGGGCATTTTTAATAACTTCAACCCAGGCAGTCATGTGATACTGACCTTTGGGAGAAAGGATGTTTGTTTAGGAATGTGAAAAGTGAAGCGTTATTATGATTTGTCAGCATTATGTCTGTGAAGTCGGACGGCGAGACACATTAATTCTGAAAGTTGAAGGCGCCTTTTCAAAAACCTCTGACTCATTCAAATAAATTAAATTAAAATGAATATGCTCGTCAATTGTGGGCCAGCCGGACAAATGAAGTCTTAACAAGATTTATCATATTCTCTCAAGTGGGTTTCACTAAATACAAGAGAGAATCTCACGAAAGTCAAGACCATACCATAACATTATTTTGGCATATTTCACCCCAAAATAAAAAAGAATGAAATAAGAAATTACATTTTAAGAAAATGTATTTTTTTAGTAAAATTTTGCATTGTTCAATCAATTTCATGACATTTAAACACATTCCCTCCCTAATATTTATTACCATAATGCAAAAACAGAAAAATTATTATTATCATCATCCTCATCAATATACTATTTAAAAAGTATTTTGAATTTATGCATTTTAATTTATGCTATAAGAAGTATTTTTTTCTGAAAACAATTTACTATAATAGAAATTGCAAAAAAAAAAAAAAAAACATGGATGCATTACATTAAAAGTAAAATTAAACTTTGTTTAAAGAAAATGAAACTTGATAGACAATTAAGATTATTTTACATTAGTATTTTACATTAATTTACATAAATGTCCTCCACAATTCTCATTATTAAAATTAAAAATGACATATTATTATTTATTAGTATTTACAATTGGAGGGATAAATGTACTTAAATGTCCTGAAATAATGTCATAATTAAAAAAATATATATATTTATAAAATTTAACAAATATGACTTCATTTGTTTATTAAAAACATCATAATATAATATATTTCTTGTCTTCTGATCTTACATGCTTCTGTGACATTCACTCACAAAAGCTAATATTTAGTGCAAAAAAGTATTACGAAATTAGTATTGATCTGCATAAAGCAAATCTTTGTTATACATCCTTAGCGTGAGTCTCATCCTAATGTGACAAGCAGCTTGTCAGCAGAGAAGTGTCATTTGTCAAAGCGCAGCATTAGAGACGACACCTGGCGTGATTCCTATCTACAGCCATTACGGAGCTGCTCCAGTCTCACTCAGATCCATTGTGTGGCCATTTGGAAGACTGTTGTTATGGCAACAGGTTGAGTAATTACCCAGAAAGCTATGGGACGTGAAAAATTATCATACATGTTTCTGTGACATTCACTCACAAAAGTGAATATTTGTTTGACAAAAAAAAAGAAAAAAAAAAAGACAAAATTAGTATTGAGCTGCATAAAGCAAATGTGTGTCATATGTCCTTAGCGTGAGTTTAATCCTAATTTGACAAGCAGCTTGTCAGCAGAGAAGTGTCATTTGTCAAAGCGCAGCATTAGAGACGACACCTGGCGTGATTCCTATCTACAGCCATTACGGAGCTGCTCCAGTCTCACTCAGATCCATTGTGTGGCCATTTGGAAGACTGTTGTTATGGCAACAGGTTGAGTAATTACCCAGAAAGCTATGGGACGGTTTGTCTTCCACAACTTTGATTCGCCGAGCTCCCACCGGAATGACAGCTGCCTCGATATAACCTTTGGGAAGGAGAGAAATAAGAGGAGAAACGAGAGAAAGAAGGGTGGAAAATGAAAAGAGACGAGCAGGATTTCATACCGGTGCACAGGTGGGCAAACACAGGTGCAGGTGTGCATTTCTATAAATATGCTTTCTATTTAATATGTGGATAAAGCACATGTACAAACAGTGTATATTCCTGGCCAGTCAGAGTAGATCATTCACAAAGAATACGGTAAGTTTGAATCTATAATATATAATATTTTTAATGTTATATTATTTATTATATACATTTTCTATACACCTGATATCATATTATATAGATATAATATAATAAAATTATATATTTATTATCAGTGTTGGAAACAGAACATATCCTTGCTGAATAAAAGTATTAATTTCTTTAAAAAATTAAATAAATTCATTAATTCATTAAAAGAAAAAAACACTGACCCAAACTTTTGAATGGTTGTGTATATTATTACAAAAATGTTGAATAAATGCTGGTCTTTTTAATGTTAGAGAACACAAAAAAAAGTCTTATTTATATATAATGTTTTAATTATATAATTTATTTTAAATATGTAATGTTTTATAAACTGTTTTATAGTTTATAACTAAATATAAAATAGGGCCAATCAAATACAAACACAGCAACCTGAGACTTCATTCTGAAGTGACACCATATAGACTATATAAAATCGATATAGTTATTTTAAATCAGTGTTATTTTATAATCATTGAGATACTATTATAATTTTTTATTAAGGTTGTTTTTATGTTTATATTTTCCATTTTCATTTTAAATTTAATAAAAGTTTTAGTAATTGTGTTGTGTGCTTTTGACATAATTTTTTTTTAAATATGTCCATACAGTTTTTATAAATTTGTATTTCAGTTTTAGTTTTAGTTATTTTAGTACATTAAGTTAGTATATAAAACTAGCTGACATAAAATAAGTTCAAGTTTTATATGAGCATTTCTATTTTATTTTATTTCAGTTAATGTTTATTTCATTTCAAGTAACATTTTTTAAATTGTTTTACTTAACTTATATATATATATATATATATACACTGCTGTTCAAAAGTTTGGGATCAGTAAGACTTGTAATGTTTTCTAAAGAAGTCTCTTATGATTAAATAAATGCAGCCTTGATAAGCAGAACAAATTCCTTTAAAAAACATTAAAAATCATTCTGATCCCAAACTTTTGAATGGTAGTGTATGAGTAATGTCAGCATTAAATGACAAGTTCTGTTTTTCATTAAATGTTTCTTGAAAATGTCCTTCCTCATTTTTGAGATATACAGGTGCATCTCAATAAATTAGAATGTCGTGGAAAAGTTAATTTATTTCAG
>NW_015551075.1:764951-766189 GCF_001515605.1 Sinocyclocheilus anshuiensis | reverse complement strand
TATATATATATATATATATAGTGTGTCAGATGCTTTGGGGTAAGTTGGTGGTCGACTCTGATCAGAAGCAGGACTTTTTCCTCTGACGTACACACACAATTCCCATTTTAAACACCATTGTGACACAAAGTGTCTGGCCAGTAATGATAAAACAAACATCTGCTGTGCTGTTTATACACACACAATGGCCACATTCAGAAAGTGATGCTAAACCTCGTCGTCAGATAAATCACTACACTGAGTGCGAGGAAAGGAGCAGCTAACAGGACACAAACGGCTGATGGTCCTGTGTATGTGAGTAATTGCCATCAGTTCAGCTCATTTAAAAAGAGGCCTTTGACACCTGGACCTCAGACTCCAGCGGCTTTGTGAAACATGTTCTCTCAAATGAAGGATGAGATTTGTGTGACCCTGACTGAGATGATCTGACCTGCGCTTTGGATGACAGTCTGAAATGGTTATTGTAAAATAGTGTCCTTTACTGCCCCACACTTTGCACCAAAGCTGTTTTATACTCACCGTGTTTTTTTATCCTGGCATGATCACAAACATGCGGTTATCACTCCACACAGCACCACAAACCCATGTTAAACACCCAGAACCACATGACCGGCCACCTGATTAGCATAAAACAAACCAACCCCGGATCAGAAACACACACTCGTTCACATGCCACCACATCTGGAGGACCTGGAATAACCGCTGGACTGTGGGATTCAGTTTCTGTTTGAGTAATTCATCTCAAACAATGAAAGTTGAGAATATAGATGTAGGAAAGCTTTTCCGCCAAACGTTTTTCGGCCTCCCCTGGAAGACAGTGAAATTTGTCGGGGAAACCTTTTGAAAAGGAATAGCTCACATAGAGATTAAAATTATGCAGGGCTCGCAAAATTTCAAAATCCCTGGTAGCCCTTTGGGCCGGCATTCTTCAGATTTTGGTAGCCCAAAATGAATTTAACTAGCCCGAATAAAAAAAGACATCGTCTGAACTTCACTGCGGACAAATCAGCCTGATCAAAAACTTCAGCGATTGTACTTTTTCTTCAAATAACAAGAGAGTAGGTGTACAACGGATCACAAAACTCACGGCACGGATCATATTACAGATTCTGAGTGACAGATCAGATCATTTTTCGGATGAGCAAAAAAATAAATGGTTATTTATTATTTAAAGGGGTCATATGATGCGATTTCAAGTTTTCCTTTCTCTTTGGAGTGTTACAAGCTCTTGGTGCATA
>NW_015551075.1:762630-764855 GCF_001515605.1 Sinocyclocheilus anshuiensis | reverse complement strand
AATTCACTGGCAGATGAAGTGGAGCGTGAACAGAGAAATATATGAAGCGTATTCCATGCTAAAATCAAACGTTCGTTCGACCGACCGATCAAACGTCTAACCGACCGTCTATCCGAACATCTTGAGCTTTGAGCGTCTTACACTGCGGGTGACCCACGTGACGCCAGCGTCTTGAAATTGGCTGATGTTTAAACATTTAAGGAGCCAAAGCTGCTGTGTAAAGATTACACGCATTACAATAAAGATATTGCAGAAACCCTGCCTTTGTTGGAAAGGTAAATAAATTATTTGAATTTGAACGCTCCACTTCATCTGCCAGTGAATTCAACGATCTTATCAGATCTCCAGCCGCCATGTTTCAAACGATTCAAATGTAAGATGCTTCCGCCAATCCCCGCCTTGAATTGCACCAAACTTTGCACGTATGGGTAATGGAAAATGTAAATTTAAATACAGAAATACAATGCCATTTTGAATATTGCGTTGCCATTTTGAATATTGCATTGTCATTTTGCATATTGCATTTTAAATTGAATTTCGCTACCTATATGCTTCCATAACTTCATGTGTGCTGCACTTGGAATAGAATTTTCTTTAACTAGTGGGTTAATAAAGAAAAAGTTACTTGGATCATGTTGTAGTTACATTTTCAAGTTGACTAGTTAAAAATCGTAAAAAATCGAGAATCGGTCAAACGTTGTGGAAAAATCTAGATTTTAATTCGCCCAGCCCTAGTTCCAGAAGTAACAATCCCAATCATTCTCTCCACAGAGAAATCAATGTTTAGTGGTAACGTAAACATTTCAGTACAGACCTACCATGAGCTCTGAAGTTAAGTGATTAATTATGATTCTGCAGAAGCCACGAGTCAGTCAAATTCATATTTAAACAAAGTCACAGTCACCATCGGAATTGTTGCTAATGAGTATGAGCAGCGACATCCCACACGCATGAAGAATGATGCAACTGAATCAGTATCCTGACACTATCAAACTCACTTACACTGCCTGAATATGTTGTACTAAACTTAAAATATATTTCTATTTTATTAAACTTAAAATATAAACTTACTGTATAATCCAATAGTATTATTCAATAGTTTAATACTGTACTGTCAATTCTGATTCAGTTATGTCATTCCTAATGCTTCATGGGATGAGTAGTTCACTCATTCATAAATAATGTTAATTAGAACTATTTTTAAATACACTACCATTCAAAAATTTGGGGTCAGCAAGATTTATTAATGTTTTTGAAAGAAGTCTTATGTGCTCACCAAAAATATTTGATAAAAAAATACAGGAAAAACTGGAATATTATTAAATAATATTAGAATTTAAAATACATATGTTTTCTATTGAAATATATTGTAAAATGTAATTTATTTCTGTGATCAAAGCTGAATTTTCAGCATCATTACTCCAGTCTTCAGTGTCACATGATCCTTCAGAAATAATTCTAATATACTGATTTGCTGCTCAGGGAACATTTATTATTATTATCAATGCTGAAAATAGGTGTGCTGCTTGATATTTATTTGGACATAGTGATAATTTTCTTTCAGGATTCTTTGATGAATAGAAAATTCAAAAGAACAGCATTTATTTGAAATAGAAACATTTTAACATTACAATGTCTTGCCACTTTTGATCAATTTAATGCTTCCTTTGTAAATAAAAGTATTATTTCTTAAAGGGGCCATATGATGCGATTTCAATTTTTCCTTTCTCTTTGGAGTGTTACAAGCTCTTGGTGCATAAAGAAGATCTGTAAAGTTGCAAAGACTAAAGTCTCAAATCCAAAGAGATATTCTTTATAAAAGTTCAGAGTCAGCCACACCTACCTAAAACGGCTCGTTCTAACACGCCCCCACATATCTACCTCACTATGTGGGAAGATTTGCATAACGCCGCCCAAATGTTCACGCAAAGAAAGAAGGCGTAACTTTTAGTCTCACTGTAGTTTTGTTGACGCTGCAGCCATGTCGTGAAGACGCTGTGTGCTTCGTTGTGAAAGCGAAACTACTTTGTTTGGTCTTCCAAAAGAGGACGATATCCGATTCGTCATGCCTAGAGCTGATCTGTGCTGGTCGCTGAGGGAATACATCAACTTTCACCGTGGACGAAGCGGAGTCCAGCCCGGGGTCCGTCACATGTGGTTCGTCACATGTGGTTCGTCACATGTGGTTGCCGCTCATTCATCGGATCCGCCGGGCGCGCCGTTCT
>NW_015551075.1:761192-762445 GCF_001515605.1 Sinocyclocheilus anshuiensis | reverse complement strand
TAACATTTCCGTCTCACGCTTGAGGTATTCGGCCAATTACAACGCACTGGATAGCTGGCCAATCAGAGCACACCTCGCTTTTTCAGACCGATGAGCTTTGTAAAAATCGACGTGTTTCAAAAAGGCGGGGCATAGAGGAGAAACAATAATGTACAGTATGTGGAAAATAATGTGTTTTTTGAACATTAAACTGCATAAACACATTTCACATTTCATTACACCAAATACACAAAATAATGTTCTTTTTAGCAGCACCATATGACCCCTTTAAAAAAAAAAAAAAAAACATCTTTTGAACGGTAGTGCACCTATGGAAAAAAATGAATGGGAAAAATACTTCCAGAAGCAAATGTGGTTAAATGTGAAAGAGTGAGAGTCAGATCTTTCTATAGGAGTGAAATCCTCTCATGACCGCTCTTGAAGATCCACTAAAACCCACCTTTACACAGTGAGAACTGGTTTCAGAAGCCCCAAAGATTCATTTCAAGATTTATTTAAAAGAGCAAACTTAATTTTTTACGAGGCCCTTGCAAACAAAAGAAATCAGTCAATTTGACTCCTGAAATTCCTGAAACTGTACAGTTGCTTTCTGTCCTTTGCAACTGTTGCTTGTCAGATTCCATTAGATCTTTAGTAAAAGTCAAAGCAGACTGTACAACATCATGTCAGACATTCAAATTGACATGCACAAAGCCAAGAAAGCCCTTGAGCAAAAGGGGATTTTGTGGACTGCGAATGTAGATATGATCATAAAATGGTGATGGGAATGCTAAATTATAAGACTTCTGATTGTCTCAAACAGCAAAAATCGTACTGTATGCATGCAGCTTTGGCTCAGCAATAACTGCTGGCAAAGTCTGAAGCCCTTCATGTTGTCCTAACGCATTCCCCATGCGGCTGGGCAAAAGCTGCAAGGGGAACGTCTCGGTTACGTATGGTAACCCTCGTTCCCTGAAGGAGGGAATGGAGACGTCACGTCGGATGACCGACAAAATTGGGATCTCGCTTAGAGAGACCAATCTACTTCGAGTGTAAACTAAACGAGCCAATGCACATTGGCATGCGATTATTGCATCCAGCTGCCGCTGATCACAGCGTTAGTATAAGTAGGCAGCAGATGCAGCGCGTATTCAGGTTTTCGCTGAGGAGCCGAGCCGGTGACCCGGCCGCTCAGCGGTGGTACAGGAGCTGTGGCGACGGGACGTGACGTCTCCGTTCCCTCCTTCAGGGAACGAGGTTTACCATACGTAACC
>NW_015551075.1:753773-761041 GCF_001515605.1 Sinocyclocheilus anshuiensis | reverse complement strand
TGCATCTGCTGCCTACTTATACTCACGCTGTGATCAGCGGCAGCTGGATGCAATAATCGCATGCCAATGTGCATTGGCTCGTTTAGTTTACACTCGAAGTAGATTGGTCTCTCTAAGCGAGATCCCAATTTCGTCGGTCATCCGACGTGACGTCGAGAGTGACCGACTGAAAGGGAATGGCATATTCCGACATTCAGCAGTGGACAGGATGATGATGGCCAGAAGCTACAGAAGCTGGAGACCGTTGGGACGCTTGGTGTTAAAGCAGGTTTGGGAGGCACTCAATGTGACCTTGGAGTCATCCGGACTGAATCCAGTGAATAACAGATAACTCAAGAGCACGAGTCCTTATTCAGCTCATAAAGAGAGTTTGCAATGACAAAAAGTTTTAACCTCTCAAATCATGCACATAAACAGACCTAATGGAGCATGTCAGTTAAATGAAAACATCATATTAACCAGAAAAGGGAAGTTCAACAAGACAAACTTTGAATTTTGTTCGGTGATTAGGGGTTTTGAAAAAAAAAAATCCAAATATCTTGACTTTGACGAGCCAACGCAATTAAACACACTACCGTTCAAATGTTTGTGATCACTACAGTTTTGAAATTAATACTTTTATTCATCCAGGATGCATTAAATTGATCAAAAACTGACTGTAAATACATTTATAATGTTGCAAAAGGTTTTTATTTCAAATAAATTCTGTTTTTTGAACATTCTACTCATCAAAGAATCTTGAAAAGATAAACGTATCACGGTTTCCACTAAAAAATATAAAGCAGCGCAACGTTTTTAATAACGTTAATAATATAACGTATAATAATCAGAAATGTTTCTTGAGCAGCAAATCAACATATTAGAATGATTTCTGAAGGATCATGTTACACTATGTGATACTTGAGTAAAGACTGCATTTTAAAATACATTAAAACACAAAATAGTTATTTTAAATTGTAATATCTATCAATTTTTGGCTGTATTTTTGATCAAATAAATGCAGACTTGGTGAAATAAGAAATGGTGTTATTTTAGTATTACTTCTATATTATTATAGTATTTATTAAAATTTTGAATTAGAATTGATTTTTATAAATTCAGTTTTCACTTTCATTTTAAATAAAATTTCAGTAAGTTCGTCATTTTCTTTTCTTATTTTTTATTCTGTCATTTATTTTTATTTCTGTTTTAGTCATTTAAGCAGTTCAACTTTCTAATTCAGTCAGCTGTCAAGGCAACATTTCTAATCTTTAAGTTTTTTAAATCGAACTGTACTTTATTTGAGCTTTATTTCAATTAACAGTAACTATTTTAATAGACTTCGTTTTAGCTAAAAAAAAACAACAGTGACAAGAATCTTATTTCATAATCAAGCAAAAAATAGTTTTTACTGGTCCCAAACTTTTGAACGGTAGCGTATATTGTATTGAAATGAATCAGAACATCAACTCTCCTAGTGTAAAGGTGTGTTTAATATAATCATTCAAGAGCAGTTGGGTGTTAATCCCATAGAATAGTTTGTATCAAAACAACACACACGCACACACACACACGTCAAACCATGCATCTTACATGAGAAACACTTGAGAACAGCTCTGGGTTTCGACATCACGCACGTAGAAACCTTCTTACAAAGGCTATGAGGGACTGAGAGACACAAAACCAACATGGTCAATGGAAGAGGAAACTCGCTGTGCTTCTCCTTCAGTCTTTCTCTCTCTTTGTTAACTTCAACAAGCCCACACCACTCCAAACTAAAGACACAACCACACAGAAACTGCAGTGGTGGTCCATCAGCGGAGGTAAGAGAGGCTGAGCCTCTTGTAGAATTTAGTCTAAGTTGTGTTGAGGACCAGCAGGCCTGATGACGCACTACAGCGAGACTGAAAGTTTATATTAACATCAGATGAACATAAATGATTCTCTGATTCCCCTCATTCTGACTCACCCATCCCTTTGGAGTGGTTGAAGTCTCCTTTGACGATCTTGCAGGATTTGCCGTCACTGTTGCAGACGCCGCACCGGTCTTCTTTTGCAGATGAACCGATGATGCCGTCACAGCCGATTTTCTGCAGGAGGCAGATTGAGAGAACAAAAAAAAACGTTGATTTCATGATTCATGAGTTACAGGAATGTAAAAAACTCGATTGGTATGAATGAATTGTAAAATGTCACTCCAAACCTGTATGCTGCTGATTGATCTGTACAACATAAAATTATATAACAAGGTTTTTTGGTAAACAACAAAGATTTTTAGTATTCTTTTCAACTTTCTACTGATCAAAGACTCCTGGAAAAAAGTATCACGGTTTCCACAAAAAGCAGCACAACTGTTTTCAACATTGATGATAATAATAAATGTTTCTTGAGCAGCAAATGAGCATATTAGAAGGATTTCTGAAGGATCATGTGACACTGAAGACCAGAGTAATGATGCTGAAAATTCAGTATTAAGTGTCATTGTATGAAAAGAAGCTGTGTTAAGATTCTTCAAAAAATCCTCTTTTTGTGCTCCACAAGAAAGAAAACGCCACACAAGGGGTCAAAATACCTTTCAAAAAAAGAAGACAAAAGAACACGCCAAGCAAGTTGTTGCCCAATGTTAATAACAAATCAGTGTAATATAATTCTGATTTCTTTGGCATAACATCAAGTCACATAAAGAATAATGGCTCAACTTCAAACGCAACAAAATAACGCCTGAAAGTGAAAGCCTTATCATGTCAATCTTTAGCGAATGATTTCAGAAACCTAATGTAAAATGCCATTAGTAAATGGTCTGTGGCAATCACCGCTGGTTGAACTGATGAATTATCTGGATGCACAGGAAGTCATTCTTCATTTCACTTCAGGAATGTTCAAAGACGATGTGTTGCAGTGCGTGTTAAGGGCGAGAGAGCGTGGAAACAGAGTCATTCTGATTGGTTGTACTTTATGATCGAATGAGTCATGTCAGGCCCCATTTTTTGCATTCAATGTAGACAAACTGGAATTTTGTCTGTTTAAAGGAATATTTCAACCAAAAATGAAAATTTGCTAAAAAAAATGTACTCACCCTCAGGCCATCCAAAATGTAGATGCGTTCGTTTCTTCATGGGAACAGATTTGGAGAAATGTAGCATTACATCACTCGCTCACCAGTGAATCCTCTGCAGTGAATGGGTGCCGTCAGAACGAGAGTCCAAACAGCTGATAAAAACATCACAATATTCCACAAGTAATCCACACCACTCCAGTCCATCAGTTAATGTCTTGTGAAGTGAAAAGCCGCATGTTTGTAAGAAACTAATCCACCATTAAGATGTTTTAACATTAAACCATCGCTTCTGGACAAAATACAAGTCCATAATCCATAATGACACTTTCTTCAGTGAAGAAGTCCACATCCTGCTGTCCTCCCACTTCAAAATTCACCAACATATATGGTCAGAACTATTTTGGACTGTTTTGGCTTGTAATCAGTGCTTGATCTGTGCATATTTCTCTCCTGATTCAGACAAGATGACTTTTTCACTGGAAAGCAAGATTATAGAGGAATAAATTATTTGAAGTTAAAAACATCTTAATGATGGATTCGTTCCGTACAAACATGCAGCTTTTCGCTTCACAAGACATTAACTGATGGACTGGAGTGGTATGGATTACTTGTGGATTATTGTGATGTTTGTTTGGACTCTCATTCTGACGGAACCCATTCACTGCAGAGGATCCATTGGTGAGCAAGTGATGCAATGCTACATTTCTCCAAATCTGTTCCCATGAAGAAACAAACTCATTTACATATTGGATGGCCTGAGGTTGAGCACATTTTCAGCAAATTAAATCAGTATTCACCAGAAAAACAATGAGCATGTGTCCCTGAGAAACACTAACAAACATTTGACAAATCGGAAAATTAGGGATGATGCTAATGACGCTGAAAGAATCTTCTTGTTTGGATCCTGTGTGTAAATAATGTCCTCCCTATTGTCGTTTTCCTTAAATCCAGGTAATCTCTGTCAGTGATTTGCTTCCTAATAGGCTCGCTTAAAAGTAAAAGCAGAATGGAATAAATAAACAGGAAAAGGTCACAGAAATCATATTTTCACTAAAGGATCCTGGCGCTGAGCATCCGTTCACTCCCTCTGGATGTTTCTGACACAAGAGCTGCATTCAGACTGTGAATATGAGCGCTAACTCCAAAACAGCGATGCTGGGATTGTGGTCAGGACAAACCAGGACAGGATCTGACCCTGAATCTGCTCACTTCCTGTGGGGCAGCCCAGGTGGAGCATGTTTATATTACAGAATGAAGGGATGTAGTCAATGTTCAGGGCTGATGAATCCCTACACTCATGTACAGTAACCGCACGTGTGTGTGTGTGTGTGTTTGTTATAGTGAACACAGTGAAATCACTTCCAGACATTTTGACCTGCTTTTTTCAGTCCTGCTTTCTATTAGTGGAGGCGGCTTGCAGACTGTGACCTCCTTTCAGTCTTGTACTCTTACTAGTGGCCATTGAGCAATAGTGTGGTTGACAGTAGAAACATCGGTCAAAACTAAGCTTCCTAAGTGTGCAACGCATCTTTAACTGTCAAACAACTACACTACTACACAACTCTCAAAACTACTACACAACTGTACTTTCTTGTTCATTCTCTATTCTCGTTCTTTCATCAGTCTTCCTCTATGACAACATGCTTCTACAATCACAAAGCATCTAATTTAATCAAATACTCTTATGCAATGTCTTACTGTAAATCACTGCAGAAAATGAACTGGCGCAATATGATCTCACACCCATCTTTAATCAATCGATCAGGCAGGTTTTTAACCTTAAACTTCATTAAATGCAATGTGTCATTTTTAATGCTAAAATCGCTCATATCAGTCTTCTCATATTTCAGAGACAATTGCAATCAATATGATATTTGTATGAGGACCCTGTGAAAACTGTAAACACACTGTTCTGTTTGTCGATTTCTGGCTCAACCAAAGAGGTGAGTTTGGAAGAAGAATATATATAAAAAGGAATATATGACAGTGTATGACAACATGGGGGATTTTTAGAAAACTGGATAAGAAACAGTCATTATTTTACTTCATGTTTAAATATTAAACATTAAAATGCATTTTTAATTTCAGTCTCTTCCTCACACAAAGCTATCGTATGACTTCATAAGACTGTGCACAGCATAAAATATAGTGCACAAGTCATCTAGACTATGTCTATGGTAATTTATGGTGTTTTTTTTTTAAATAATAATTTGACATCAATCAGTTACATGTAATTGCTTGGATAGTATTTGATATTTTAGTTTCAGAATATATTTCAACATGGTATTACTATAGAAATGTTGCCAATTGCTGTCTTATTCATGTTTGTATTGGGCTAGGATTTGAACTTAGGTTTAGCAGTTTGAAAAGAGTATGTGAACATGTGCAAATTGGCTTTTAAATTACAGAAAGTTTTTCTTGAGCAGCAAATCAGCATATTAGACTGATTTCTGAAGGATCACGTGACACTGAAGACTGGAGTAATGATGCTGAAAATTTAGCTTTGCATCACAGGAATAAATTACATCTTAAAATATATTACAATAGAAAACAGTTATTTTAAATTTGAATGATATTTACTGTTTTGACTGTATTTTTTTTTAATGCAGCCTTGGTGAAAAAAAAAAAAAACTTACTGACCCCAAACTTTTGAACAGTAGTGCATATGAAAATACACACCTGACATTTTCCGCTCACACACAGGTCGCTCTCATAAGGTCCACATGGCGTTCCGTCCAGCACACGTTCTGCCACTAGTACCGATGCATCACTGCCGACGGGTGAACAATATAGAGTGCATGGCTTTTCTGGGAAATAAAAGCACACACACATAAATAAATGCTTCATTTAGCATGTACATGCATCATTTTTTTATGGTTCCGTTTGTTCACAAAATTCCTCCACAAATGAGTTTTATCGGATCCAATCTGTATGGATTGAGCTTTGAGGCTGAAAGAGGCACAAGTTTCTGTACTTTCAGTTAGAACACATGAAGTGCAGTCACGGTGTTATGTGGCACATTTTTTCTGAGGAGTCTACTTAAGAAGATCACAAGCCTGTTTCTGAGTGACGTGTTGCGATTTAAGAGCAGCTTCGTGCTCCTTTAGTCTGCAGAAGATGAAAGTTCACTGATAGAGTGAATGTCTGTAAGTGACTCTCGAGCAATCAGAGTTTGGAGAGCCTGTGTTTCTGTCATCGTGAGGTAAAATAGAGAGAGCGCTTTTGAGTGCTGCGGCTTCATTGCTTTCGTCAGAGAGTGAAGCCTTTCAGGTGCACAGGAGGATTTTTGCTCGGGTTCTTTGGTTATACTGTTTCCATCTAATTGCAGAAAATAAGTGGTTTTCGTTGCAAATATATATATTATGCAGGTTTTTCAATATGATAATAAATATGCAGACAAATAAGAAGACAGAGAGAGAGAGAGAGAGACAGACAGACAGACAGACAGACAGACAGACAGATAGATAGATAGATAGATAGATAGATAGATAGATACTGAGATGACAGGATGTTTAAGATGATTATGAGTGACAGCGAGAGCAGCGGAAACATCAAGACGACTGGCTCACAGAATTTCAGAGATGAATTTGGACTCTAACAAGACACAACATTCACCCTCTTGCTCATAAACTGCCCAGTAATCAAGTGAACATGTTCTTGACAAGAGCTCACAGTGTGAAATCACACAAATGCTGTTTTCAATCCAGCTCAGACTCTTGGTCACTTTCTCGCTCTGACACCGAACTGAACAGTTTTAATGCACAAAATAACAAAAGCAGTCAAATTTTGTTTTAACAAATGCGGAGTTCCAAAATATCACAAACATTTACCATCACATAGTTTCCCCCCCACAAAATAACAATTAAGATTTGTCAAATTATATATGTTTCGGCTTTAATGCACTTATCAAAAATAAAAGAAGTCTAATGTCAAAAAGTTTTGTTTTTAATAACAAAGAATTATTCAAATTGTATAATTTAACTTACAATCTACAAACGAGTCAAATGTCAAAAATAAGCTTTTTTTCACAATATCTGTAATTTTCTGTTGCTGTTTGGTGTTGTAGCAGAAAACATCTGGGTCATGTTTGCATTTTCTGCTGTGATGGGCCATAACTCCTTGAATAACCTTGAAATGAGGATTAGATATAAAATAATGTCTTCTAAATCATTCATACATGTGAAAATCACATTCTGTAATCTGGCTCAGAGGAAGACAGGAATCATGTCAT
>NW_015551075.1:744685-753350 GCF_001515605.1 Sinocyclocheilus anshuiensis | reverse complement strand
ACAAGACTTCTTCATCTTACAAATGGTTGTCAAAAGCAAAAAAAGCTACACAATGCATGATATTTTGTGTGAAAGTGTAACATGCTTGAGCAAAACAGGCACTATTTCTGGAATCAGCATGGCAAAATCAGTATGAAACAAATATTGGCTTTCATTCAGCAAACAGAGGTGTATTTTTAGTCTTACCATCGTCGATCACAGCTGTCCACATCTGGCTTTTCTTCTTACTGGCCAGCCGGTCATGAGACTGACACTGCTGGTCTCTAAACGTAGGCAGACCCTTGGAACACGGCGGCCCTTCACACACTTTGTGCTCCACACTGGCCTTCTGACAGTACTTCCCTCCTGGACCGGGCCTGGAGAACCACAACCACAAGAGGTACAGTTATACATACTGCTCTATGACCTAAACGTGAATTATAACCTGAAGACGAAACATGAAGATTAGTATCCTAGCTGTAGGGCGAGGATTGAGAAGAGGAGACGTGAGGAGAAGCAGTCGCTCCATGACAGAGGTCAAGCTCAAAATGACTGAGGGAGGGTTTTGAGGCCCCATAAACCTTCATTAGAACTTGTTACACTTGCTCAAATGATGACAGCTGACAACATGACAGTCTAAAACCTGTTCATTAACAAGTCTCCTCACATTCTCACAGCATCCATCATGTTCCATCATTCAATCTGTCTCATCTGCTGCGAGAGTCTCTCCAAACTGTCGCACTTCCCTCATTTTAATGTATTACAGAGTTTGCCGGGTCGAACTGTACTGATATCTCTCAAACATTCTAATTAGAGTTTATTTCATCTTATTTTATTTACACCCCAACGGCTCAACGAACAGACCATTTATACTACCGTTCAACGTTTTGAGGTTGGTAAGTCACTTATTCTCACTAAGGCTGCATTTATTTGATAAAAAATACAGTAAAAAAAACAGTAATACTGTGAAATATTATTACACATTAAAATAATTTTCTATTTGAATATATTTTAAAATGTAAGTTATTCCTGTGAATTTTCAGCATCATTACTCCAGTCTTCAGTGTCACATGATCCTCCAGAAATCATTCTAATATGCTGATTTGCTGCTCAAGAAACATTTATTATTACTATCAATGCTGAAAACAGTTGTGCTGCAACTGTTGATGACTATAAACAACAGCATTTATTTAAAATATTAATCTTTTGTAACATTATAAATGTCTTTAATGTCACATTTGATCAATTTAATACATCCTTGCTGAATAAAAGTATTAATTTCTTTAAACAAAAAAAAAACTTAAATCTACTTCTGCTTTATATAAACTTATATAAAAATGCTTTTCTTACTTAGATTTTTTGTCTTGTTTCCAGCCAAAAATCTTTAAAAATTCTTAAATCAAGAAGGATTTTCTAGACAAGTAAAACTTACTGTCTTGTTTTCAGAAAAACAAGTCAAAATTAAATGAGTTTTTGCTTAGAACAAGCAAAATAATCTGCCAATGGGGTAAGCGAAATAATCTTAACCTGGAAACAAGACAAAAAATCTAAGTAAGAAAAGCATTTTTTGCAGTGCTTTTAAAGGGTTAGTTCACCCAAAAATGAAAATTAGGCTGTGTTTTACTCACCCCCGAGGCATGTGTTTTTGTAAGAAAAATATCCATATTCAAAACGTAATAATCACTTGAATCTAGCTTGCGCTCACTGTTGTAAACGGAAGCAGTTACAGAATGACGTATGGAGGTCAGCGTTAAGCATGCGCCGCTCAGAAGTGATGAACACGGAAGCGCAGGGGAGAGATCAAAACAAAACACTGCTCACTAATTAGAAGTACAAAACGAGGATTTGTAAAGACGAATGTCAGAGGATTTCGATATAAGCCAAGAGGAGACTGGTTTTCCTTTGCTAAAGTAAGGAAACTTTGCTTCCTTTGCTCCTATAAACAAACGTTGGTTTTCACGAGACTCACCGGCGCATGCGCAACGTCATCCGCCAACTTATACGTCATCCACCCAGAGTTGCTTCCGTGCACAACTGTTGGCGCAAGCTAGATTAAAGTGATTATTACGTTTTGAATATGGATATTTTTCTTACAAAAACGCATCGATTCGCTACAGGAGGCCTTTGTTCACCCCCCAGAGCCATGTGAGACACTTTTTTTATGGATGGGCGCTTTTTATTTCACTTCTTTTGGATTGAAGCACTGCAACACCTGCTGACTGCAATGATAGAGCTTGGAATAGCCAGGACAATTTTTAATATAACTCCGACTGGATTCGTCTGAAAGAAGAAAGTCATACACACCTAGGATGGCTCTGTGGTGAGTAAAACACAGCCTAGTTTTCATTTTTGGGTGAACTAACCCTTTAAAATAGAAAAATACTGTTCTGAGCTCATTACTTCTCTAATGTCATGCATCTCTGACTGAAACATGCTATTTAATGTTAAGAAATGTAGGGAGGGACTTGACAGTATCCATCAGGAATTGATTAGATCATAAAAAGTGGTGTTATATACCAGAATGATGCCAGACTTTAATGCAAGTTTGCTAAAGTGATGCCAAAACAGCTATTTGGCTATTGATTAACATAATCTAAAAGCCAGCATGCCCAAAATGATGTCAGAAGAAAAGTTATATTTTGATTAAAGTTTTTCTTTGAAATGCACTGATGAATCATTCAGAATAAGATTTCATGTTGTCTAGATTAAAGGATTAGTTCACTTCCAGAATAAAAAGTTCCTGATTATTTACTCACCCCCATGTCATCCAAGATGTGCGTGTCTTTCTGTCTTCAGTCGCAAAGAAATAAAGGTTTATAAGGTAAAACATTCCAGGATTTTTCTCCATATAATGGACTTCAATGGGGACCAATGAGCTGAAGGTCCAAATTGCAGTTTCAATTCGGCTTCAAAAGGCTCTACTCGATCCCAGCCGAGGAATAAGGGTCTTATCTAGCGAAATGATCAGTCATTTTCACGTGCATATTTCACAGTCAAATGCACGTCTTGCACAAGCTCTGCGATGCGTGTCTGCAAATTCACGCATGACGTAATCACGCTGGAAAGGTCATGCGCGGTTAGCGCTTCGTCTCTGTACTTGGGTTCAAAAAAGGTAGAGTAGGGCCTCACTTTCTCCTCCAACTTCAAAATCGTAAGACATCGTTGTTTTACCTTTTTTTATAAAGGGCATTTGACTTTCTTTGCACATTCACTTTGTAAACACTGGGTTGGTATTTCCACCTAGTCGAGCTAGTGCAAGATGAGCATTTGTGGTTAAAAAGTATATAAATGTTGTTGTTTTGTTTTTTTAGAAAATTACCGATTGTTTCGCTAGAGAAGACCTTATTGCTCGGCTGGGATCGTGTAGAACCCTTTGAAGCTGCACCGAAACTGCTATTTGGACCTTCAGCCTGTTGAGCACCACTGAAGTCCATTATATAGAGAAAAATCCTGGAATGTTTCCCTAAAAAACCATAATTGGGGTGAAGAAATTATCAGGATATTTTTATTCTGGTAGTGAACTAATCCTTTAAAGATTCAAAATCACACTCGTACGGAGTTCAGCAATCAAAATGTAAACCAACACTGATGACCTCATCAGAGATTTTCATATTGAATTGTGATTGGTCAATTTTCTCACATTTATTTGCATTCTGAATTAAGACTGGTCTCACACAGAATGCAAAACCTTACCTAAATCTGCTTTTTTTCCCCCAGCAAATGCAAATCTAGTTTCTTCCTCATACTCTGTCTTACCACTTTTCCTCTAATGTTCTTAAAAACAGAACATGACTTGTACGTCAGCCTTATTTTGCTCTTCGGTTTGCTTGATGCAGCTCCAAGCGTTTTACGATCCACGGTGGAGCCGCGCGCAAAAGAGCGATTACCTCGCGAACGTGGCACGAGACGTTACGAGCGTCCAAAACAAAAAAACGCACATCTTAGACCACCGTTCACAAATTGCATGCTGTTCTGCGTTGGAAACAACCGAAGAGCTTTGAATTATTACATCATGTTTTAAACACACACACATAAACTCTGAAACAAGCTCTCTGGCGGGCTGTCAGGCGTTGAGAAATGACACTCGGAGAGAAACGGCATCATTAGATGCAGGAGAGTGAGAGGAGAGCTTGTTCCTGCCAAAACACAAACAGGATTATTGTGGTGCATTGTGGGTTCATCTCTGGACCACAGCCTGTTTGTTCACAATATTACATGCACAACTAGTTAGTTTTGTATAACAAACCACAACAGGCACTTAAATCTGTGAAAGTAAAACTGGATGGTGAGTGTTGAGTCATTTATATCAGGTAAACACTGACCTGCTGACTACTTTTCTGAATGACTAGTCGACTAGTAAAAATAGTGGTCATTCAAGCCCTAGTTGACATGGACGGAGAGAAAGTGAGCGATGTAAAGGCTTACGGGGGGTTGTCGCATTTCCTCTGTCTGAAGCACGCTCCTGTGCCACATGTTCGGCTGCACATGCTCCACGTGCTCCACGGACTCCAGTCTCCATCTACATGCTGCGGGATGGGCGTCTTACTGACACACTCACCAGCCCTGCACCACTGAGAACACACACATTCATGTTAATCCAGCTAAATGAAGACAAACCACAGATTTAATTTCGTTTACATGAAGTTGATTACAGGCGGTGCTGCTGTATTGACACTTCGCAAATATTATAGGATTTGTTGCCAAACGCTACCCTCGTTTATTAAACTGCTGCAATGATGAATTTTATGTTTTAAGAAATTCAAGTTGAAAATCCCCTTTTGATTTACACTACAGGTTTTTTTAATGCTTTTAAAAAAGAAGTCTCTTCTGCTCACCAAGGCTGCATTTATTTGATCCAAAATACAGTAAAACCAGTAATACTGTGAAATATTATTACAATTTAAAATAAGTGTTTTCTATTTGAATAGGTTTTAAAATGTAATTTATTTCTGTGATGCAAAGCTGAATTTTCAGCATCATTACTCCAGTCTTCAGTGTCACGTGGTCCTTCAGAAATCATTCTAATATGCTGATTGCTGCTCAACAAACATTTCTTATTATTATCAATGTGCAAAACAGTTGTGCTGCTTAATATTTTTGTATAAACTGAGAAACATTTTGTTCAGGATCCTTTAATGAATAGAAAGCACTTTTGATCAATTTAATGTGTCCTTACTATATGAAATTATTAATTAAAAATTAAAATCAATTAAAAAAAAGGAAAAAAAATTTTTTTATTCCTATCTATTTAATGCGTCCTTGCTAAATAAAAGTATTAATTTCCTTTAAAAGTATAAAAAAAAATTTTGAACAGTAGTGAACATCATTAGTCTTAATAAGTCTTCTTTCTTACATTAGATTGTGTACAATGTCCTTAGTAATATTAAAGATAAGGTGGTGACCTTGTCAGCTCCACATTCTGTGCCGTCCAGCGGTGGATCTAGTTTGGTTTTACATGAAGTGTCTCCTTCCACCAAACACCAGAGACCAGCACACATCAGGTGCTGAAACAACAGACACAGTTTACATTCATGTAGACAGTATAGAAACAATTTGATCATTTTTATTTCATTCTTAATTGATTTTAATGTTAGAAAACAGTATCTAGGAAGGGAATTCCCAGTATATGTGGGAATTATCCCACAGTAAAGAAAAAGCACAAATGAAATCTCTTTAATATCTCAATGGAAAAATAAAATAAAATAATGTTTATATTTCACACATTCTTTCCTCTCCTCAAACAAAGAGAGTTTATTATCCAACAGCCCTTGAGATGAATAGTATTTTCTGTGTCTGTCTGACAGGTTCGTATTTTTACTTTAGCCAGACATGCTACTTTACTTTGTGCTCAATCACTTTTCCAGTCTCACAGAGAGAAACATTTCAAAGGTGGCAGGACAGACATTAAATTGCCTTATTTACACTTTGTTTTAGATGTCTCTTTTATGTCAGCTCCTCTCTGCCTTTCAGCAACAGACTGTTCATCTTCTTCACGCATGTTTTATGTGAATCTAGGTATCTGCTGTAGCACTGCACAACGTGTAGATGGTATACAGTTATGATGGACAGGCAGCGAGTGGAAATGCAGCGATGATCTGAACGGTTACAGCTGATGATTACACGCTCAGGAAAGCATGAACTGACTGGGAACTGATCAGATCAAACCTGATACGCCAGCACCTGCCATCCGCTCTGATGTTTTCACTCTGGCAACTTACGAACTGAAACTTTCAGATGGAAATATCCAGAGATCTGAGGCTTTGCGTGGATAAACATGATTTATGATTAAGTGCAAATACTCTTTTATGATATTCTCCTGCTACAAATGTAGCCTGGATAATTTTATACTTGCACTAGCTACATATGGGAATGATCCCAGGGCCAAGACAACACTAAACTAAACTAAACTAAATAAAATGATGAAGACAAAATGGATTTTTAAAATGTAATTAATGGATATATTTTATAACAAATTAAAATGAATAAATAAATACATTAAAAAAAGTAAGATGTGAATTTAATTGTGACTTTATGTGAATAAAAAAATAAAATAATAAAATAAAAAGATGAAGACAAAATTGACTTTTTCAAATTTAATTTAATTGATGGATATATTTTATAACAAATTAAAATGAATGAATGAATAAATTAATTAATTAATTCATACATACATACATACAAAAGTAAAATGTGAATTTAATTGTGAATAAAATAAAATGAAGACAAAATGGATTTTTCAAATTTAATTTAATTAATGGATATATATTATAAATTAAAATGTAGAAACAAACAAATTAATTAATTAATTTTTTTACAAAAGTAAAATGTGAATTAAATTGTGACTATGTGAATAAAATAAAATAAAATAAAATAAAATAAAATAAATAAATTTGTGAATTCAATCAATGGGCATTTTATTAAAAGAACTTTTCTGAGACTCAGGCTTAAATATTTGCTGTTTAACAACAGCAGAATCTAGGGATGTTCATTTCGGTTATTTTTCCTAAACGACAACCGACGCTCGTTAACTGATTATTAACTGTTAACCGACAAGATTCTTTTAAATTAGAATTGAATTAAATTAGAAAGTATAAGTGTCTGTGACCAGTTAAAAATACTAACATTTGTTTCCCGGGGATTAATTTTTCATGCGCAAAAAGCAGCAAACAACAGAACATGAGGATTCACATTGTCATCATATCACATCACACACCTGCAGCGCTTCTGAGCGGAGAAAAACATAATAAAGCTAGGCTATATATATTGTGACGAGCGTCCCGAAGCTTCATCAGCGAAGTACCTGGGTTTCCAGGTGGGACGGGGTCTCATTCGGCCACAGGAGAGGAAGGTGGAGGCAGTACGCTCCGCCCCGAGACCCGAGAGCAAGACCCAGGTACGAGCCTTTTTAGGGTTGGCTGGATATTATCGCTGCTTCATCCCTAACTTCTCCTCTTTAGCCGCCTCCCTGACAGACTTGACCAGGAAGGGGCAGCCGGAGAAGGTACAATGGACCCCAGCAGCGGAAGAGGCCTTCCAGAGGGTGAAGGGGGCCCTCATCTCGGAGCCGGTTCTCCGAGCTCCGGACTTTAGCTGCCCCTTCCTGCTGCAGACGGATGCCTCCGACACAGGACTGGGAGCCGTCCTGTCACAGATCCAGGAGGGTGAGGAGCATCCGGTCATCTACATCAGCAGGAAGCTGATCCCGGCCGAGAGGAACTATGTCGCGTTGGAGAAGGAGGCCCTAGCCGTCAAGTGGCAGTCCTGGAGCTGCGGTACTACCTCCTGGGCCGGAAGTTCACCCTGGTCACGGACCACGCACCCCTTCAGTGGATGGCCCGCGCCAAGGATACCAATGCCAGGGGGGGAGTGTGACGAGCGTCCCGAAGCTTCATCAGCGTCGCCCTGGAAACAAGCGAGGAACACCTGCCCGTCCTCGTCACAGGCTGATCGGTCACAGCTGCACCTCATCAGGCGGCGGCTACATAAGCCACGCAAGCCCTGCCATCTAGGAGATTCCTCCATGAGACTGAGCACTAACTCGCCCTCTCATTTTTCCCACAGAAAGCAGCGTGTGACCGACCAGCCCCACAGGAGCACTGCACTGACCCTCTGCACTGGGAAGACGGAAGAGAGCACTCACGGCACCGGAGCACCTACCTGGACCTTTCTCACTATCACCCATCACCCCAATAAATCCACCCTCCTGGGTATTGATTGAGATTACTTGTCGTGTGATTCTTCACCCCGTTACAATATCAAGTCAAGTCAAGTCACCTTTATTTATATAGCGCTTTTAACAATACAGATTGTGTCAAAGCAACTGTACAGCATTAATTAGGAAAATAGTGTCAATAATGCAAAATGACAATAATAAACACTAAATTTTCAGTTAAATGCAGTTCATCATTGAATTCAGTGATGTCATTATCCAGCTCAGTTCAGTTTAAATAGTGTCTGTGCAATCAAGTCGAATGTCGAATTTATATATATATAAATAATAATAATATAATAAAATATTAATATAATAATAATAATAAATAGGCCTATATGAGAAATATATTTTTACTTAATCAATTAAGAAAACGAAAGAAAAACTGTGCAACAAGTAGCCTAGTATGCAGAGTTTTGGTCCATTTTTGTGCTGCGCGAAAGGATACCAGACGGCAGAAAGCGGCATCCTATTTTT
>NW_015551075.1:744088-744564 GCF_001515605.1 Sinocyclocheilus anshuiensis | reverse complement strand
GCAGCCTGTTCATTATCATAATAAAATACAGTCAGTCAAACATATGGAAAAAAAACACACTGCTCAGTTTAAATATTTAGTAAAATCTGTGCCGTTAAGTGTTATCATCGTACCGCCGTGATGTTAAGCAAAACAATTTGCTTTACGTGGATATTGGAACGCGAGTGAAGTACATAATAAATAATAATTTGCCATTCAAATACATCGCGAATATGGAAACATTTCATTTTGTGTGGAATGAGAGACCCAACGTTGGTTTCAGTTTCAACCTAAATGAATTTGTTTTGGCTTGTCGTTTATATTGCTATAGCTTCTTATATTTTTAATTCTTGTTCTTTTCTAAATACTGTTAATTGAAAGGCTTTGTTGTGGAGTGAGGGGAACTAAAATAGCCTAGCTATCTTTACAGTGTTTATTATAATGTTTGTAAACATTTCGTGTCGGCATTAGGCCTATTTCTGAATGAAATAATAAAA
>NW_015551075.1:722268-743790 GCF_001515605.1 Sinocyclocheilus anshuiensis | reverse complement strand
AATATAAAAAAAAAAAAAAAAAAAAACTTTTTAAACCGTTTAACGGATTGTATTAATCAGTCAAAAATTCTTACAGTCGGTTAATGGTTAACTGGTTAAAATGAACATCCCAAGCAGAATCATTTACATGTATAACATAAATTATTATACCACAATTATGAAGTCACATTTAATATTGTGACTATTACAAAGACCAAACAGATTCATACCAAATTAAATTTATTTTTAATGTGCATATTTTATATCTTAATTTATGACTTTTATTTTCATTTATGTACCATTTAAACTAAATATATATGTATATTATTATATTACTTAAAATTTATGCATTTTAATTTATTTTATAAAGAAATTAATTTATTTCATGTTTTTTTATGCAATATGTAGGAGGCTTTTAGTGGATAAACATTAAACCCTTTTATGATATTCACCTGCTACAAGTGTAGCCTGGATAAATTTATCCTTCAACTAGATACATATGGAAATGATCCCAGGACCAAGACAACAAAGTAACTGCAATGGGATTCTGTCACATATATATGAGCTTGTTTAGGTCCAAAAGTTTCAGTTGCATGTTGCCAGTGTTTATTTGTGTTTACATACGCTGCATTGTGTCCGTTTACGGTATGGAAACATGTAGTGCATGAGCACAGTATGATATCAGTGCATTCCCAGATGAAAGACACGCACACACCTCCATATCAGTGCAGAACGTAGCGTTGGTGCCGAATAGGATCTGGCACTGTTCGTCAGCGCTGTAGTGCATCCCGGGAAGTTTGGCTGGCAGGTGGATGGGGTAGCGATTTCGTGGATCAGTATGCAGCAAACAGGCACTTGCTTTCGATCTGAAAGACAGTAAGATGTTAGACAAACGATGTACACAACATCTTCACACACAACTTTATGAATTGCAAGCTTTCTTATAAAAGAAATTAGGAATTGTTGTGCTTCTAATACTGGTTTTCCATTGCTAATTCATTTGCTCAAAGTAAAATTCATATTTCTCCAAGTCCACTCTCTCATCTTTCAATAAGTGTAAGATTAGACAAACACAGTAGGGTTGGGCGATGTCTACCAAATTGGCATCAGACGATGTCTACAGTGAAACATCGACAGATTTCTGCAAAACCTGCAAAGGAGAAATATTTTGAAAAGGTTGACGTTGATGCTTTAAAGCCTAATGAGCGCATGCACTTCAGGTTTCTCAAGCACATCTGCTCTCTGTAAATATTTAATATTTCAGCTCACCCTAAAATAATCAGGCAGGCATGGCCTGTGTGAGAGAAAAAACTATGTGTTTAAGAGAAAAAAAATGTGTTATGTTATGAACGAATGAACAAACAAGCAAACATAAATAAATAAGTAAATTCAACTCAACAAAACAAAACAAAAAATTTAAAATTTAAAATAAAATAAAATAAAACAAAACAAAATAAAATAAAATAAAATAAAATAAAAAAAATAAAAAAACCGGCACAAGAGGGAAAATGCTGTCATACAGGGCATGTGTAAGTTTATATACAAGTGACAACAGGCATGTGTGAATTCACAGTAATTATGTGATTGCCTTCTGCAGGATGAATACATGTGATGCTGCTTCAAAACGAGGCAGCATCATTTTGTGCCTACCTTTTGAAACAGCCTTCACGTGTGCGCCTATGACGCCTACATAGGCAGCTCACCGGGTTTTGAAGCAGAGCCCGGCTGTCGTGTTATCGTAGTGAGGAGCTTTACTCTACAGGAAAAAACTCTAATCTGCCTGATTGTCTCCGGCATTAAAATGCTCTCAGAAGCTCAACAGCAGAGTTTGGATAAAGCTGGTATCTGCTTGGATACGGTGACACTCTGTAGTCTGAATTGAGGTCAAAAGCGCGGCGGGCACAGCAGACAGTGAATCCTGCAGCTTTATTCTGTCATCGGCTGCAGTACATCTGTGAGGATCGATGACTCCAGCCGGTTCTTTGTTTATAGAGCAGCAGCAGACAATATTAAGCCTGGGTTTCCAGAATGAACTCTCCTCTATTCAAATGTTTGTTCACCTTCCTCAAGGATATTTGCCAGAGAATTAATGTGGGAGACTGAATCTAGCCTAGTTAGTGGTACTTAGTTAGGTGTTAGTAGTAACTAGTAATAGCTTGCTTAAAATCAATTATACATATTGCCAGTATTCACAATTTGTATTTTCAAATATTTGTAGTGAATTTTATGAATTTATTGAATTAATCATAACATACAGTGGTGTGAAAAAGTGTGGGCCCCCTTCCTGATTTCTTATTTTTTTGCATGTTTGTCACACTTTAATGTTTCAGATCATCAAACAAATTGAAATATTAGTAAAAGATAACACAAGTGAACACAACATGCAGTTTTTAAATGAAGGTTTTTATTATTAAGGGAAAACAAAATCCAAAACTACATGGCCCTGTGTGAAAAAGTGTTTGACCCCTAAACCTAATAACTGGTTGGGCCACCCTTAGCAGCAACAACTGCAATCAAGCGTTTGCGATAACTTGCAATGAGTCTGTTACAGCGCTGTGGAGGAATTTTGGTCCGTATGGAAAAGTAGTAAAACCAGATAACTGAAAACTATTAAAATTAAAGTGTAATTACAAATTACAAAAATTACTAATATAATTATATCAACTTTTATATTATTTATAAATAAAAAATCTAATTTTGAGAAATTATTTTAATTAAAGATTTTTTTTCTGAAAATGTCACTGTAGTTTAATTATATGCATTATATGCAGAATCTTATTTGCTATAATTAAATATAATAAATTATAATTGATCAAATACAATTATTGCTATATTGTTAAATTACATATTCTCTCTCTCTCTCTATCTGTCTATCTATCTAGTAAATACAACATTTTCCAGAAATTCATAAAAAATATTTTCCACTGTCTAGTTATCAGTATTGGCTATTGAAAGCTAACAGGCAATAACACCTACTAACACCTAACCTACTAATAACACCTAAAAACAGAGGCTAGTTTGAGGATTTTACATCTTACAGCACACACAGTCTCACCTGAGGAACTTCTCCAGGTCGTCACGACTGCAGCTGGACCAGGAGAGGTCACTGGGGTTACGACCTTTGACCCATTCCCCGGACATGATGTGAGAGTGGCCCGTGCAGCTGGCGTGATCGTCATCATGGCTCATGCCCATGCTAGAGAGACAAGACCATCAAAAACACCAAACACTAATAAGAAACAGCAGTGATTTGACAAACTACGAGTCTCCCCCAGGCAAACTTAGTGCACAATAAATAGTTACTGTGCTTGTTAAACATAATCATTAACACGCCGTTTACGAAGCTTCCCTTGAATGCATAACAATACATTATTACACCGAAAAAGAGCAAGTGTGCCCATGAAAACCAAAGCAACCGAGTCAGAGAGAGCCGTAACAGTGCTTTCTCCAAAGCCCTGACCTACATTTCCCAAATTAAAAACAACAAGCGAAAACTGAAGCGGCAGCTGCGAGCGCAGGAACTAATAAAGAGAGCAGTTGCGTCTCGGCTCCCGCTAAAGACCAAAGCAATAAAAGTCGAAAGGAAAACGAACACAACAGAAATCAAGGAGTCGCTGCGGAGAACTAAACGAACAAGGAGAAGAATGTGAGCGCCACAGCAGTTTCATCGCCGCTTTCTTTCCAGCTCTAACATTGATGAGTGGCTTTTAATGTCAGTGGGGTGATTTGGTTAATAAGTGGACTGAGATGAGAATCTCTCTCACACTAAAACAATACTGGGAGGTTTATAAGGGTGCCAAATGTCTGTTGTGTTAAAATTGTTTAAGGGAGAGAGAGAGAAAAAAACATGATTGGCCTTATTAAAACAGAACGTTTTGCTGCCAAGCTAATAACGGTCAAGTGCTTTCACAAGCCAAATACCCTATCAAGCGTGCACTGGACTTAAAAGACTTGGAAGGGAAGGCATCATGCATGACCAATAGTGACTTGGTGCTTACAGATATAGGCTGGAAATCTAAATGTACAACAAGGTGTTGTATGTATGTTGCTATGCAGGTCTAGATGGTTTCTGACTGACCCAAGTCAAAAAAGTCATATTGCTTAGAAAACATAATTGCACACCGTATAAGCCACAATTGAGGTCCATAAACTGTAAAAGCTCCTTGCCAAATGTTAATATCCTTAGTGGTTTGTATCACTTCCCTAACTCTATATATGATAAAAATGCTGTATGAAAACAAACATTTCTCAAGTGTATGTGCTTACATTTGGTGGCTAATTACACTATGAAGGAAACACATACTGAACAATCTCTCACCGTTTGCTAGTAAAAGAAAATAACAAGAACTGCTTTGGAGATATTCTTATTTTTCACTTATACTGAATTCACACTTGGATGGAAGTTTGGGGTAAGAAATGAATACTTTTATTCAGCAAGGGCACATTACATTTTTTAAAAGTGACAGTAAAGACATTTATAATGTTACGAAAGATCTCTATTTCAAATAAATGCTGTTCTTTTGAACCTCCTATTCATCAGAGAATCCTGAAAAAAATAAAAATGTCACGGTTTCCACAAAAATATGAAGCGGCACAACTGTTTTCAACATTAATATTAGTAATAATACATGTTTAAATACAAATAAATAAATAAATGTATGTTTCTTGAGCAGCAAATCAGCATATTCGAATGATTTCTGAAGGATCATGTGATGCTGAAGACTGGAGTAATGATAAATAAAATCATAAAATTCAGCTTTGCATCACAAGAATAAATTACATTTTAAAATACATTGAAATATGTGGAAAACAGCTATTTTAACTAGTAATAATATTTCACAATTTTACTGTTTTTAAATGTATTTTTGATCAAATAAATGTGCTTTGGTTTGCACAAGAGACTATTTTTGAAAGCATAAAAAAACTGTAAATAGTGTCATTCACACTGTAATTTTCCAGTCTCACCCATCCATTCATTAAACAGACTCATTTATCCTTATTCTGAAAGGTGCTTTGACTAATGATCGCATAAGCAATGATGACATTAATGAGGCATTGTGGGCGGACTGAAATATGACGTGACACACTTCTCCTATACGGAGTATGTTTTCATTTCAAATGAGTCGATGCATGCGGCAAAGCCCACATTAGCGTTACGCCTAGAGCACCCTAATCGTGCTCCTTCAGCTGTTATTATTGGAAAATGATCAGCGTCTACACTTGATAAAGCAAGACTAAAACAAGACTCTCAGACAATCATCAGGCTCTGTTACACCCGCGTGCCAAATCAAAAGGCCGTGAGCAGATTGTACTCTGCTCGGTACTCTGAGAAATCTCAGTCCATCAGAAAGTGTGATGCTGTTGCATGTGTTTATTAGAGACTGTAAATGCCATGCTGACAGAAATATTCAACGCTAGCGACTCTATAAAATAATCATATTGACATGTCTTGCTACAGTAAAGACCTAAACCCTCACATAAACCCGTAACATACTCGCTTTATTAGTGTTTTTACAGACTGGAGACAATGGAGCTCTGTGTGTGCGTGATGATAGAGCCGCAGCCTTGGTATCGGCACCAGTCGGGCGTGATCGGTGCCAACTCATTACTGCCCGGCATTAAAGCCGACTTTGGCCCGTGGCGTCCCGCTGCACGCTATACTGGAGCAGGTACGGCGATAACTCCTCTGAAGACTGGCGCTTACGCTAATGTAGCTTGGCATTTTTCCAGACAAATTTTGGTGTTGGCTGCCCATCATTGTTCTATCAAAGAGGGCTTTACGCTAGCGAGGAGATGAAGGGGAGCTATTGTGAGAAGCGTGTTTTTGTTCGGTTCAATCCTATAATTCATGTGAATGATACATGTTCATCAGCATGTTCTCTTTCAGGTATTTCGCTAGGTTTTCCAAAGCACACGGTGAGGATGGAATTGTGTCAGAGTCTAAATCGCTTATTAACGAGAGAAACCTGATTCACCGGGACGTATACAAGTAACCTGTTGTTAAAAGAGCAGAGCTGGGTATTTAGAAAAACCAACAGAGGGTTTAAATGACCAATTTCGATCACAAACTAGATATTTACAAGTCTGAAGATGAGTCCGGTCATGGATGAAGATCTGGCTGGGTGCTTTATCTTTTGGTGAGCTTAGCTGAGATCGCATTCTTCTACTTGTTTGACCAAATTGGCAAATGTTGGCGGCCTTAAAAAATAAAAATAAAATCCTGGTCTGTGTGAACACCAATGAAAAGTTAAAGGGATAGTTGACACAAAAATAAAGATTCTGTCATCATTTGCTCACTCTCATGTCGTGTCAAATCTATGACTTACTTACTAGTTAAAATACGCTTTCATTGTATAGGAGTGCTTTTAATAGCTAAAACATATACTACTGCTCAAAAGTTTGGGATCAGTACGATTTTTTTTATGATTTTTAATGATTTTGTATAATAATATTGTGAAATATTATTACAATTTAAAATAACTGTTGAATATATTTTAAAATGCAATTTATTTTTGTGATCAAAGCTGAATTTTCAGCATCATTACTCCAGTCTTCAGTGTCACATGATCCTTCAGAAATCAGTCTAATATGCTGCTCAATAAACATTTCTTATTACTATCAATGTTAAAAAGCTTCATATTTATGCTTCATATTTTTGTAGAAACCATGTTGCATTTTTTTAGGATTCTTTGATGATAATAAAGTTCAAAAGCATTTATTTGTAATTGAATCTTTTGTAACATTATAAATGTCTTTACTGTCACTTTTGAATAATTTACTGCATGTGCGTTTTGCTAATTTTACTACACTGGAGAACTACCAAAACAGATTTTGACGGTCATTATTGAAGTTTCTGGGATCCCAAACACAAAGAACATTAGACATATTAACAAGTTTGTCTCCACTGAAGTACCACAAGGCATCTCAGAAACTAGTTGTATAATTAACTGCGTCCTATCAGAGCTGATGATGGAGCAAAACTGTGACAATCACAGGGGCCTCTAAATCAGATTTCTGTGGTGTTTGGACTCACTTGTGGCCCAGCTCATGAGCGATGGTGAAGGCCAGGTTGAGTCCGTTGTCCTCCGCCAGCACACACTTCCTCCTGGAGCTACAGGTGCCGCCCAGATAAGCGATTCCTGTGGAGAGAGCAAAGCACAGAGCGAGAAGATAATGGACAGACAGGAAACCACAGCTGAAGCACAAATCTGACAGTTTAATGTCTGAAGCTCATTCATACTGACTGGATATCAGTCGTTGCTGCTAATCGCTGTCAGTTTTAGTTTACTTTTGACTTCCTCATAACTGAGAGGTTTGTAATTTTGGATGCGTTTATATGCCAATTTCAGTCATCTGATTCGTCCGCCTGTCCTGAGGAATAACAACATATTCCTGCAAGAAATTAAAATTTTCCTAGAGGAAAAAGCAGTGCCATAAAGGACACAGATATGCCATTCATTTCATATTTAACATTTGGTTTTGTTCAGTACTGAACATTATTATTATTGTGTATTTCGCTGTTTTTTGTTAAATTGTGATCTATAAATAAATATCTATAAATCTCTCTCTCTCTCGCTCTCTCTCTCTCTCTCTCTATATATATATATATATATATATAAAATAAACATTACAATATTTATAAATTATGATACTGTAAATACATTGAAGCATAAATAATTAAATACTATAGGATACAATATTTTATATATTATGTATAATACAGTATTTCTACATTTTGATCATTATTATCATTTAAAATTTTATTATAATCATACATCTTTTTTGTTACCAGGATAGTTTTGAAATAAATACATTCTCAAAGCAACTATATAATGTAAGTCCCAAACAATTACATTGTTTCATCTTTATAGTAAAATAAATAAATAAATATTCAGATTAATGTTTCGGTCCAAAAAAAATTAATAAAAAAAATCCAGCAACATGCAAAATACATTAGAAGACCCTAGCAACCGCAATGCCCTGGCAACCACCCACAACACTTCATGACAGTGAGTTTGCACAGACAATCAACAGTCTGAATGTCTTCAGAAAATATAAAAATCTATACAATTGCACAACTATTTTGCATAAACTGACAGCAAACACAAGCCCTATACGAGTCAGTGAGTGATGCCACAGATGTGACACCAGAAATCTGTCACATCACAGACTATCACCTTTCTAGTGTTCCTGTGAAAGCACCTGGTTTGTGTCTGACACTGGACAAAACCCAGACAACCTCACTTAGCCTCTGACCGCCATAAGTGAAATCAATAACCGGAGAATGAAACTCAGCCCAGATGCTTGTGTTAAAAAGCAAAAAACAACACAAAACTATGTTTAGGATGACAAGAGAGCAGTTTGGTCCAGCAGAGGTAGTTTTATATGGAATAGCACAACAGGAAATGAGCACGGTTGAATGTATGAGCACATGGCAGGTCACATTTTTCAGTTTGTGCCATTTTTGCAATATGCAATGCTGCGTCGCTGAAGAAAACTATATGAACTATATATAAAACTATGCAACATTTAGCAGGCTTCAACTGATCAAATCTGGTCAAAAACCCCGTATCAGTTCACATCTGCATTATATATATATATGCATTGGATGGATGTTTTTGGATATTGCTTTGTGTTTCTGCATTGAGTGATGGTGCTGTACTGAGCAGCATTCAGTTTATTGAAAATATCTCACTGAACTTAAATCATCATTCACATTTCTCTTATGTAGAGAAATGTTATATATGTGTGTGTGTGTGTGTGTGTGTATATATATATATACACACACACACAGACAAATAATATATATCATAATACATAATTAATAATACATAATACATCATAATGCATTATTATTAATTATTAGAATTTATTTAAAAAAAAATAGTATGATCATGTTTTTTTTATTATCAGTATAGTTTAGAAACAAATGTAATAAATAAATGTTTTTAATTCTCAAAGCAATTATATAATTCCCAAATAATTAATTATTTTCATCTTTTCATTATTTTTATAGAAACATAAATAATTAAAAACATTCAGATAGACCAAGTATCTATTTTTTTTTTATCTGTAAAAGCAACAGAAAGCATTTTGAATTAGTAAATTACAAAAAAAAAAAAAGAAACATAAAAAAAAAAGTTAATGCAACTTCTGTTTGGGAGCGTAAATATGGTACCTTAAAATGTTTACTACATAGGCAGCTCACTACAGTAGGTTTTGAAAGAAGTACATTATTACTTATTATTAACCAATGTGAATAAAAGCATTAAGCAGCCTATAAAAGGTAACAGCTGTTTATTATCAAGACACAATGAAAATACTGAACAATAACAGCGTGACTTATACAACCACGTAACACATCTTATTAAAAAAAAAACTAGACTAGAAATAATTTCTGGACTTAAATGTTTCACACAGTGGTTCAATAAATATTGTTCTAGGGCAAATAAAAAAAGAAACCCTGCAATTACAAAATAAAGAGACATTTGGATGTTCCACTGTAGCTCATAAATCAACGTTTCTTTGTTATTTGCTCGCAATGTTTGATGACTGATGCTGGAAACAATTGCAATGTACTGTAGCATGCAGGAAAAACAAATGAACTGTGCTTTATCATTCTTCAATCTATGGTGTAGAAATACTCTGAAAACAAAACACATCACCATGTATGGAGACTAAGCTGAAATCCCAATTCAGTCAACTAGCACAGAGTCAAAGCTGTAATATCATATTAGCAATACAGATGACTTGATGATTTACTTGTTTCAGGGTGATTTTTTCATCTTTACACATGGAGCTGAGGTCTAAAACACATGTCGGAAAATAATGGGCTTTGCCATTTTTTACACTGACTGGAAACATATGATGGAAAAATTATTTTCCTTGAATGCCATATAAAAAGAACAGCAGGTTGATTGGAAAACAGATGTTGTCCTAAATTCCTCCACTTCGCTTCTAAACCTCCATTTCTTTTTTCTTTTTTTTTTACAGCCATGCATACTTAGACAAGCGCTGCAATTATATCTGCTACATCTGTCATGGGCTGATTTACAGTTTGAGGTCAGATGAGTTCAAGTTTCTGTAAGCAAGTCTCTGCAATCGTTCTGTGCAGTTATTTTTATAGCTTGCTTTGAGTTGATGGAATGTAATCTATAATGTGTAATGACTATCTCGATGGGTGAACTACACATGACAGACAGGTAGGCTTAATAAGGTACACCTTCACTGCAAATGAATGGAAATGAGAGCTCAGCAAATTATTTAAGCCTTCTTTCATGTTCCATGGAAATGACAGCAGTCTGATTTGGAATGTCAAGAGGGACAAAATGGAACTCAATTGTAAGTTTCATTTAATTAAATCAATTTAATTGTTGAATTTGTAAAAAGTGAGAAAACTACAATTCTGAAACTGAACTGAATTTAAACTGATATTCAAAAGAAATTCCAGAGAAGCAAAATTTGTTAAAATAGATGGAAAGAATAGACAGACAAAGAGAACGACAGACAGACAGAGAGAACGATAGAAGGACAGACAGACAGAGAGAACGATAGAAGGACAGACAGCCGGATAGAACGATAGAAGGACAGACAGACAGACAGACAGACAGACAGACAGACAGACAGACAGACAGACAGACAGACAGAGAGAACGATAGATGGATAGAACGACGAACAGACGGACTGTGTCTGTCTGTCCTTTTATCGTTCTCTCTGTCTGTTCTTCTATCGTCCTCTCTGTCTGTCTGTCTGTCCTTCTATCGTTCTCTCTGTCTGTCTGTCATTCTATCGTTCTCTCTGTCTGTCTGTCTGTCCTTCTATCGTTCTCTCTGTCTGTCTGTCTGTCATTCTATCGTTCTGTCTGTCTGTCTGTCCTTCTATCATTCTCTCTGTCTGTCTGTCTGTCTGTCCTTCTATCGTTCTCTCTGTCTGTCTGTCTGTCTATCGTTCTCTCTGTATCTAGTTGTCCTGGTCTCCGCTGTCTTTCAGGGCTGTCTGTCTGTCTGTCTGTCCTTCTATCGTTCTCTCTGTCTGTCTGTCTGTCTGTCTGTTTTTCTATCATTCTCTCTGTCTGTCTGTCCTTCTAACGTTCTCTCTGTCTGTCTGTCCTTCTATCGTTCTCTCCGTCTGTCTGTCCTTCTATCGTTCTCTCCATCTGTCTGTCCTTCTATCGTTCTCTCCGTCTGTCTGTCCTTCTATCGTTCTCTCCATCTGTCTGTCCTTCTATCGTTCTCTCCGTCTGTCTGTCCTTCTATCGTTCTCTGTCTGTCTGTCTGTCCTTTTATCGTTTTCTCTGTCTGTTGACAGATAGATAGATAGATAGATAGATAGATAGATAGATAGATAGATAGATAGATAGATAGATAGATAGATCAGGTGTGATGTTGACTGTTTCTGGTTTAGATCTGCAGAAAGCGGCCGTCAGCAGCACAACCGATTACAGAAGCTCAGGAACAATGAATGAGATTGCTGGGCCGGTGATATCAGCAGCTGAATTTGACTCAGCGCTCGCCACGGGCCCCGCAGCTCACAGTCCAGCCAGACAGTCTCAGAAAGACGGGCCTAAATACACACAGCGCCAGGAGATATTTTGGCGATTATTTATCTGGGGTTAATTTGCCGTAAGCACATGTAGAGTGCTTTGCATTCACAAGTTGAGCCCTTTCGTGACGAGAGAAGAACAGCGAATCTACCAGCTCAGCAGCCTGGGCGGCCCGGCTGAACACGGACAAATGCTTTGTTATTAGTTGTGAGGAGCGCTTTCAGTGAGCTGCTTTACACGACAACATCAATGTCAAAGACAGCCATTGCATGCAGGATCAGTCTTTCATCTATCTGTATATATATCTATACATGTATAGATATTATATACAGTATGTATCTATCTATCTATATCTTTATATCTATATCTTCATTTCCCATTTCCAACAGCAAGCAGAGACGTTCAGCTGATTTAATTTAAACACAAGAATGTGAGACAACAAACATGCAAACAAATATCAACAGTCTGAATTACAACCAGATTACAAACAAATTTTTCATTGAAAGCTCCCTGGAAAACAAGAGAAAAGTCAAATGAGATCTTTTTAATATCTCAATTGTTTACTCTAGATTTTTAATATCTCAGTTGTTTCTCCAGGCCAGGTTTGGTTGTCAGCCTAAAATCAACAAGAAATGGCATTCGCAACACATTTTACTATGTACATTTTTTTTATTTATTTATTTTTTATCCATATTTTAATACTATTTTCATGTAATATATTTCCCCAATTTTTTATTTACTGTTTTCTATTACTTTATTTTAAAAATCAATCCATTTTTTTTTCTCAAAAGCTTAGTGACAAACACTACACCTTTTCTATTATATCTCGATTTTTTTCTTCTACACAGTAATGGGATAAAATAAAAAACACACTGTTTTTAAACTGTTATATTAAATTGTATATTATATAAAATAAATATATTATATATAATATATATAGTTATAATTATTATGGTTTAATATGTGTCAGAAAAAAAGTTTTTGAATATTGAAACCATTAAGTATGCAAAATAGTAATTTACCTGAGCAGGGAAAACTATGTCTAGGATTTTCTTGAGTTTAATAAACTGTTTTCCACGATACACTCCATTTAAAGCTTCAGTTTTACAGTCCCACACTGAACCATTCCTCTCAAGCCCTCAAACGGCCCACAGAAAACAGGAAACGGCACGTTGAACCTACTGTGCAGGAGGGCTTATAAAACCATGGAGACGATCCACAGAACTGAACATCAGGTTCGTTTCCATATTACCCAGAACACCACACTTTACACAAGCCACATTCCCAGAAGTTCAGAACAGAGCAACGGAAACTTCAAAAACAGACATGAAAAGACGTCTGTGAGGTTTTTGTGTTCACGATTCTTCATGGTGTTTCTTGTGGCCTTCAGCTGAATGTATATATAATGGTAGCAATCGACCGTGATTTAAAGTCCAGCTCACGGTTGTGGTGCTTCATTGAAGCAAATATCAATAAACACTGTAAAGTGGGCCGGTTGAAACAGGAGTTGCTTATTATGACTAAACATCCCACATCCGAGTCAGGACACGATGGAAATCCCAAAACACTGAGGCATATTTTTCTGTTTGTACCAGAAAGAGGTCAACTTTTAAAACTATGAGAGCTTCACTCAGGAAAGCTTTAAAACTGTTGTGATGTAATGATCAACTTTTGCACATAGCCTCATATTTAGTGTTAGTGATTTGAACAAACCACTAAGCCAAAAGGCGCGGTCATATTAGTGAAATTTCATCGAGATTTTGTGGATAAATCATGTCTATTGTCAATAGTGTAGCGATGCATGAAACATAAAAACATTACAAAAAAACTTCTCTGAAGTTTACATTTATTTAACAGACAAAACAAACATGCCAATCTACAATTGAGGTACATTTTTCCCTCTTGTATCGGTCTTGTGGGGCAGCTGTAAAAGTTAAACCCCTCGTATCAGATCTCACTTGAGTTGTGGACCATTTGCTCAGGGCGAGGAACTCAAAGAAACAGACTTCAAAAGCCAGGAAGTGAATCTGAGATGGCAGACATTAAGCCTGAGGTATGAGCTTATCCCTTCTCAATCAAACCCTATCTCAATGGGATCCTTGTACATCAGCTGAAAAGAGAGGAGCTCCATTTAAACACAGACTTCTCCAAGACGAGGCATCTCCGCTCCTCCTTCCTGAATGAATGGGGAAATTCCTCTCATTTAACAATTACAACCTTTAACCGAGTTCAGAGGGTGATTCCAGACGGTTAGATGTGCAGATGGGAGGAAATGCAACCAAGATGATGCTACATGTGTTTTCATGAAATTATTCCACATCTTTTTTTTAGGCAAATTTATCTTTTGCTGTAAAAAACTGAGCCGTTTTGGCATCAGAAGTAGAGTTTTTGGCGTTTAAACAAATAAATCACAGTTTGCAATGGGTAATTTCCAGTATTGCATCCTCTGGCAGGAGGGATTTTTGACATTTACCGATTTTTTCTAAACCATTTGATTTAACCCTTGTGCTGAAAATCCTTTACCAACAGTAATTTGGTGTTCCTGGTCAAAAATGACCAGTCTTTTAAAAATTGCTTATAAATCTGAAATTATAAAATTATTATCACCAAATCACACATTCAATCATTTAATCAACTTGTTTCAATCAATTAGCACAGGTTTTGTATTTCTTTTTGGAACTGATTAGCCATTGTCCTCACTGATCTGAGCCTATGCACCTCAGTTTATGAGTGAAAACAAAACATTATTTGTGGATAATTTTTGGCAATATTCATTAAAAATCTGAGGTGCATAAACTCAGATCAATGAGGACTATGATAATTCAGTTCCAAAATGAAATTTTTTTTTTTTTAGGGAAGTTGTTATCCCCTGTGTGAGCAAAGTCAGTAAGTTTTAGTCCAATGCGATATCATTAACTAGAATGAGGGTTAAAGAAAAAAAAAAAAAGAAAAAAAAAAAGGCAAAACTCTGCATAGGCAAAGTTAATTTTTGTTTTTTTTTTTTTTTTTTTGCTGATTCAACTAAAAAAGGATGACACGGATGAAAGGTCTGCAAAACGCTTGGGTTGTTCAAGTTAAATGCGGCTCACATCTTAAAATGTAAACGTATAAATCAATTTTGCAATATTTCGCTAAAATAGTTTTAAACATTTCTTGGCTGTCTGTTTTCCTACTGCTGGTGGAGCATAAAGTAGGTTTAAGTTGATATCCGTGAGGTTATTGCTGTTTTTTCATCACTGGCGCTGTTATCAAAAAAGCTCTCGTTTGACGGACACTCACCAGACTTTACTTGGTTACCCTAACCCTACTACCAAACGACTCGAGACCATATACAGTCAAATAACTATAGAACTGCATCATGCGAGTGTTAAATCACAAACAAAGATGTGGAACAGAAATAGAAAGTCTGCTTATCTTACGTGTCTTGACAAGGAGGCCTTCGCTTGGCTGCCTCCACAGACTGCAGGTTTTTCACGGTTGAGGTCAATGTTCCCCTGAAGGAACTGGCCCACCCATACAGAGAGACGGCCGCTCAAACTCATCATTCTAGGGATGCCTTTCCCAGTTGCGGTATAATAGCAGCAGCACTGTGACCAAATGATTTCCATCATGCCGGAACAATTACGGCCCGCTCCGATTGTCTGGAACTGAACAAACGTTCTTGAGGTGGCTTCTGCGCTTGCAATCCATTCTGGATGCGATGACGGTCTCGTGATATGCAAACGCTAAAGAAAAGCATGACTGCTGAGCGTGTTTGGAAACTCCAGAATGGACGAATTTTTACCTTTAAAAGAACCTTAGACTCAACAGTATGGCGTGTCAAAACTTTGAGATGCGTCATGTGACTTTTCCTCCAAGGCTCTGTTCCAAATCCTAGTGGGCTGCCTACATAGTCATCAATGAGTTCTCGATGCAAAAGCTGTTGTATAAGGTAGGCAGCATGATTACAATGGTGTCTAATTCACCATCTTTTGGCCAATTCAGGCATCCTTCACAGAGAACACAATCTCATAATGTGAGCTCTGTGAAGAAATGCAATATTTATAATTCACTTTCTTTGTTTTATTACAATTAAAGATAACACATGCAATTAACTAAATATGTTTTTTAGTAAATTCTTTTAATGCCATTTATTCAAATTGACATTGGTGGTTCTGTTCTGTTTTATGTGACTTTGTTCATAACATTCATAATTTCAATGTTCTCTGTTCACATTTCCTGTGTGTTTCAACTAAGTTTTACAAATATAGAATCAAATATAGCAACATGAATAAAGTATTTATGATATGAATGTCTTGCAAACAAATTACACAAAGGCCAAATATTTCTCTTTCTTCCCTTAAAAAGTAGCTTGTGCTAACAATTTAACAGCAAAAATCGTAATCAGAACACACGACTACTTCTGAATGCCTGTTAAAGGGATACTCCACCCCAAAAGGAAAATTGTGTCATTAATCACTTACCCCCATGTCGTTCCAAACCCGTAAAAGCTTCATTCGTCTTCGGAACACAATTTAAGATATTTTGGATGAAAACCGGGATGATGGCAGATGGACTATTCTGACGATGTCTTTCATACTTTTCTGGACCTTGACAGTGTAATTTACTAGGCAGTCAATGGGACAGTCACAAGCCTCCCGGTTTTCATCCAAAATATCTTAAATTGTGTTCTGAAGACGAACGAAGCTTTTACGGGTTTGGAACGACATGGGGATAAGTGATTAATGACACAATTTTCATTTTGGGGTGGAGTATCCCTTTAATGGAGAAAGCTGCTTTGCGATATGGTGTAGTTACAACATCCACCAGCAGGGGCAAACTGAGCCATGTCAACCAGCCAAACCTTGACCTTGACAAATTTTATGTTGCCTTAAGACACCTTTTTGGCCAAAATGTGAAGCAGTACTGCATGTGTTATTTGCAGAGAATCAGTCTCAAAATATATTTTGTTTAGCACAGACAAAGTCAATTCATCCAATGGCAAAAATATTAGTGAAATGTGCTTTTCTACCATTAACAAACTCTACTCTGTATTTTTTATTTGACGTCTATAGAGATGGTTTCAAATCACTTATGTACACTATTGTTCAAAGTTTGGGGCCAGAAAGATTATTTAAACATTTATTATGTTACGAAAGATTTAAATGCTGTTCATTTGAACTTTCTGTTCATCAAAGAATAAAATGTATCATGGTTTCCACAAAAATATTACGCAGTGCAACTGTTTTCAACATTGTTAATAATAATATGTTGCATATTAGAATGATTCCTGAAGGATCGTGTGACACTGAAGACTGGAGTAATGATGCTGAAAATTCAGCTTTGATCACAGGAATAAATGTAATTTTAAAATATATTCAAATAGAAAACTGTTATTTCAAATTGTAATTATATTTAATAATTTTACTGTTTTTACTGTATTTTTCATCAAATAAATGCAGCCTTGGTGAGCAGAAGAGACTTCAAAAACATTGAACGGTACGAGGTTTCATTTCTAATAGGTTGCTGTTTTATTCGACTGCTGCCTCTCTAGAGAGCAGAAAAACAAAGCTGACTAGCTTTTGGAGCACAGCTCAAGAGCAGATCACAGTTCAGTGAGATACGAGTGAATAAGAGTCTCTGCTCTTGAATGGCAGGAATCCAGGGGGTCAGGGAAGGGGAAGTGACATGACTATTTTCAAATGCCCCACACAGAGAAATGTGTGAACGGCAGGTGGCCAGGACTCACGGATCAGTTTTGAGTTTGGGTGAAATCGAAGTTCCGATGACGAACACTCTGGATTAAAAAGATCACGGACTGACGTTCTCAAGACCCAAAGGCATGTTTATGTTATTCAGCAAACATTCATCTCTTGTTTCGTGTTTCTCCATCAATGACTGAATACTGATGGGATCATGTCAGAATGCTTAATGATCCATATCAAAAAGCTCAACAGATTTATGAAGAAACTGGCTGCATACAGGCGACCTCAAGCACTTTAACACAAACTACATTTATGTGTGTTGCTTACCCACTTTAAGCTCGCCAATAGGACTGTAGCATGTTCTGGGTGGTTAGTAGGGTGTTCTTATGCGGTTGGTGTTAAAATCACTGTAAAACGTCCTCTTGTGGCTTAAAAGACTTTTAGATAATTCTAAGATTTATAATACAATTTTGTGGCTTTTTACAGATAGCAAGAAAAGTTTTTTTTTTTTGAGGTATGTTTATGTCTGGGTCATATTTCATTGAAAAAAAGTCAAATAAAATTTTGCATAATAAATGCAGAACATAAATATGTTTAAAAAAGTACTAGAACCTACATGTACTTTTATACTAAAAGTATAATAAATATACTTTTATACTAAAAGTATAAATACAACAGTATTTTACTAAAATACTTTTAGCTATTTCATGATTTTACAAGACAGTTTTGTGGATTTTAACATATTGCAAGAAATGTTGCATTTTATGGTATGCATGTTTATATCTGGGTCGCATCAAAAAGGATTAGACATTTTGCATAAAAAAATAGAACCCAAAATGTAAAAAATAAATTAAAATTGCATTAATAAAGTAATTTTAGACACTAAAATTATGTTCCTAAAAATAATATACATTACATAGAACAAACTGCTTGCATAAGATCTGACCTGAAGAACTTTAACATATAATCTAGATTAGGGCTGCACGATAAATCGCATGTGATATTTAACGCGCATCTTATCAGTAAAGCCAGTTCTGTAATCAGCGGTAAATCTCCATCACGTGCGGGCTTTCACATGGAGAAGCATTTACTACCAAGATGCGCGTTAAATATCGCATGCGATTTATCGTGCAGCCCTAATCTAGATATTTTTACTGATTTAAAGAAAAAAGTGTTTCTTAAGCTTAGTGCTAAAATCACTTTAACACATGTCCTCTTGTGGCTTGACAAGACTTTTAGATATTTCAAGGATTTATAATACAACTTTGTGGCTTTCTGCAGACTTCAAGAGATATTCCATATTCCATTTTATTTTTGAGGTATTTGTGTGTGGTTATAAATTCCCATAAAGTAACTATGAGAAGAATTCACAAAAAAAAAAAAACGGTAGTTCAGCTAGACTTACCAACTGTGTCACAAGGCTCATCTTTGTGGACGCAAAAATCTGTTCTAGAGAGAGAAAACAAGACAAGAGAGAAACGGAGACACATGTTAGATAAGAGGAAAGAAAATCACAAATGAGATCTCTATTGCTTCTCCAACACAGCAATGAGATTAAAAAGAGAGCAAATGGAGACTTCCTTCTCCGATTTTTCTCCTATTAATCTCACATTTGTCTCCTTCAGAGTTTCAGAGATCTCAACAATATCTCAAACTGTGCTTAGACACCAAATTCTGCAGTCAAAAGTCTGAGATCTTACTATGAACAAACATTTCTCATCATTTCTTCCATGAACAAATGAATCTATGCTATTTACATTCACTTTATAACTCTATACTCTTTCTGTAAGCTGATTAATCACATATTTGTGTCTTTTATTTCTCCTAAGACACTTGATATCTGAGACAAGGTTGGCACATAAAAGAAACAACTGAGATGTTCATTGCACATTCATTCACTTGTGTATTATTTATTTATCAGAGAAATAAACTAACCAGCTTCAAGACAACAAAAGCAAACATTAAAGGCAAAGCAGCAAATAATCTCTAGTAAACAGGGAATGAAAAGCTGATTGATATATAATATCTTGAGAAGCTTCTATATATCTGTGACACAAAAGGCTCCTTCTGAAAATGTTTTTGTTTGTTTGGATGCCTGTTGCCTGACCCTGACCTCTGATGGTTAAATAGTGCATTGTGGGAAAACCACAGCGCTGTTGCTGTAACTGTGCGCTCCTGTCCCCTCATGTGGCATTCCTCCATCAGTCTAAAGAGTAACACTTCAAAACAAAGGTAAATTAATCACATCCTGCTCATTTCCTGCCCGACTCTTGTTTACATGAGGATTGAACCAGCCACAATGCTCAAGAGAAGTTACAACAACCAGACGAGAGTGGCATGAACTCAATATGACAGCGATGGCAGTAGAGCGTTTCTGTGACTTCTAATGCATAAAACCACTAACAAGCATTCAAGATTGACACTCAAACACACACTAGGGAGAATCGCACAATGCCTGTCAAGAAGATGCATGGGTTATATTTGACCCCAAAACCAAAAGACATTTTGCATTAGGAAATGTTTCTTTAGAATAAAAAAATACATATATATTTCACTCCAAAAACTGAAAATTAGACTAACCTAAAAATATGTTCCAAAAACAAATAAAAGAAAATAACAACATAAATCACCCAGTAAATGAGGCTTCGTAACATCATAACTGTTTTGAAACGTTTTGAAATTTCAATAGTTCGCCTTAGGGGGGCGATCTCTGTGAACCCGTGAATCATGCGAGTTCACTGAGATCATGAAAGCGTTTTCATTGGGTTTGTAAAAGCTGTTTTTATGCATGAGTTTTTGTTGCATTTACACAGTTTTGACCAGCAGTGTGCACCACCAGCATGTGGTGTTTCGAGTGCTTCGAAACAGTGAATCATTTTGCAAAGCAATTGGTTCAATTGATTCGAAGCTTCGAAATGGTTAATTTCTCCCATCACTAGGGAGTGGAATTGAAAGCGGAGCCGTCAAGTCGGACACTTTCTGCTCTCGATAGTGCGCTCTCACGGTGTTTGCATACTCTATCACAGATGAAGTAAATAACATGCAATATTTGTCAAATACACAGACGTTTCAGAAACGTTTTCATGAGCAACAGAAACACTTTTTATATACTGATTAATACAGCGCCATCGGTTCAAGAATAAAGTTCAACATAAACATATACTATTTAAATACCAATAAAGTGGGGGTATATATGCTTTTATCAGTGTTTTTTTGAGAAACGTGACTCAATATAACATTGCGACTACAATAAAAAAAGCTTTTGCTGTTCTAAAAACACAGATTTGTGAGTAGTATTGGAATTGAAGATGTTAGAAACACACGTCATTGTTGTCATGTGGTGAATTTGGCCAATCGTGAAACAGCGGTGTCATCATCAGCGCTCCTGCAGTCGCTCTGAAAAAGCTGAGTCAGCCAGCTGCTCTCGAAACGCTCTCACGGTACTTTGATGCCACACGTGACAGTGACGTGGCGTCAGTTCAAGTCGGACAAAATTTTTAACCGGCATGCACTGCTTCAAGTCAGTCACCGATCGGTCTGTGCAGGGCCGCATGAAGTCGAACGCACCTACTGGCAACATGAGGGCTATATATATCAAACAAAACGGGTGACATGACACAATCCAACAAATGAAAAACAAGACAGCTAACAAAATCAACCAATCACAACATGACACATTCACATTCCAACAAAGGAACCAATGGCAGGATCACATGACAGGAACCATGACTATGAAAAAAAAACAAAAAAGAAATTTATAAACATGTTTCTATAATACATGCATACATACAATGTATGTGTGTGTGTATATATATATATATATATATATATGATCAATATCACTTGAGTACAAGAGCGATACCGGCTCTATATCAGTGGCTGTGATTGCCTCCGGCACTTGGCCTGCGGCCTCGTGCCTCTGGCCTAATCACAGCCATGCTGATATAGAGCCGGTATCGCTCGAGTACGAGAGTGATATTGCGTTTATACAACAGTTCGACGGAACGTGTGTAATTAAACAAGAAACAACGGAGTGCCTAATAAAACCCTCTTTTGTGCGGAACTACGTATCAAGGGCATGTGCTGCTTCAGTTAGGTTATTAGTGAGAAATAATGAGGTTATAAGAGAGAAACAATGCCGCAAGACGTGCATCAAAATGAGAGAGAGAGAGACCGCGAAGCTAGACGTTTCTGCTTATATTAACTAACGTACTCTACGATTAGCTCAGTGAATAATAATAAAAAAAACATAGACCCGGCTAGAACAAGCGGAGTGATACAAAATTGTGAAAGGGCGTTCCTGTAGCGATACCAGTA
>NW_015551075.1:712527-722011 GCF_001515605.1 Sinocyclocheilus anshuiensis | reverse complement strand
CGTATATAGGCCTATATAGTCACAACTTGGTTGTTAAATGCACATGAAGAAGAAGATGAAGATTCAGAAGTTTTTAACAATCCACACTGAAGAGAATCCAAACAAGACTAACTATACACAACCAAAACTCTGACGAGACCACACAAACTGAACTCAAACAAGAGGAACTTAAGTACACAGAGCAAACAAGGTTAATTAATGAAGCACACCTGAACAGAATGACACCAACTCAGAAACCATGACAACTAAAGATTGCTAGGAAAAAGGAAACTGACTAGAAACAAACTAAAAGTCCATGGAAATTTAAATGAAACATTACTAATAATTTGTTACATATATTTATGCACACACACACAAAGCATCTTATTCTCACAAATGGCCTTCTGAGTGTATCACACAGTATTATTTTTCAGATTTTTCTGGATTTTATTTGGCTGATCAGGGCTGACAGAGTTTGGCTCATACAGCAGGGTTAACGTGAGTGTGCTGAGAATTATTTCAGAGCCCTATGGAACAAACAGAGAATGTCTAAACGCCAGGGTTGGGTGTGAAATAATATATATTATTATTATTTTATATTATTATATATAATATATTATATATATTAGTGTTATATTACATCTCTACTGTGTTATTCCTATGTATGTCTGCACTATCATGTATGTCTGCACTATGTTTGTACTTTCTTCTACACTGGAAGCTCCTGTCGTCAAGTCAAATTCCTTGTGTGTGTAAACATACTTGGTAATAAAGCTCTTCTGATTCTGATTCTGATTCTGAAATGGCAAACAGACGCTTTAGAAGAGGCCGTTTTCCCACACACCCATCTGATGACTGAGCAAGGTGCCTACAGCTTCACTTCAGCATCTGGGAACGAATCAATGTGAAGTTATACGACACATATATCAGGACTCGTGGAGAAGTGCAGACAGACAGAAGAGGGCAGAGAGAGACGCCCAGAAACATAAAGAGACTAATGCAAACACCAAACAACACTAGATGTCTGGATATCGTCTAGACTTGCTTGCATTCACCCCCCACTTCCCGACTGGCCTGAATTCAAACAGATTCGTCCCCACATTACAAGCAGAAAGCACATCTCCTCCCCGCCACCAAAGGAAACCCATATGACACCCAAGAAGATCTAAGAGACTTTGTATTTCTGCTTTCTCAGAGTTGCACCAAGTACTAACAAGCAAACTAGGCAAGTTGCTTGCTAAAACACAATTAAACGACCCGTCGCACAGGGTCAACGTCAGTTCAAGCAGAAGGCACCCCTCAATCCCTCAATTAGCAGCTGACATTGTGGATTGAAAAGCATTCCTGAGTCTAGAGCAACCTTGTTCAATGCCTTCAAATCTTCAAACAACAAAGAGTTAAAGATGTCTGCTGTGCTTCCTCTTGTAATTGTCTTTGGCAGGGCTGAACTCTGGGGAGGCAGTGGTCGCAGCCTCAGAGTCTGTAATTTGACTTTACCAAAACCATTTTTGAGCTTAAACAATGACTTAACAGGTGAGGAGGAGAGCCAGACAACCAGATACTTCTGCTGTGGTTTTAAACACTGAATTGTTAACAAATAACAAGCAGTGATTGTGGTATCCTGTGTTGGGGAGTAACTCCGTAAAAGCAGCGACATCACAGACTTCACTACATTACTCAACTCTTGCTGAAAGGCATTCTCAAGCTTCTCAAACTACATTTACATTTAAGCATTTGGTTTACATTTACATTATGCATTTATGCAAGTTGCTTTTATCCAAAGCAACTTGCAAATGCATTTAAGGTACACAGTCACATTTTATCAATTCTACAAGATACTCATATTTTTCTAGTTTAATTAGTTGCATGTAGTGTTCATTTATTTGTTCAGTAATTGTTTTTGCACTAGATAAATACTGTGATTGGTCTCCTTTTAGAAAGAACATTGTCTTAGTATATATACACTATTATGCATACATATATTTAATAGTTAATTTCACACATGAAACATTAAATTGCATTAAAACAGCCTGTTCTGGCAATAGTACACATCTGGTATTTACACATATTGCTATTATTCACACATCAGCACCAAATGTTGAAATCTTTGATGCCATTTACCAGAGATTACCTTTAAACAGCAGTGCAGTTATCGTTAACTAAAACGAAGACTACTGAAAATTCCTTTTTTTTTTTTTTAATAAAGCTGAAATGAAAGTAAATGTAAATACTAGATGAAAAATTTAAACGTAAAACACTAAAATTATGAATGTTGTCAACTAACTGAAAAAAGTTGAAGTTGAAGCATTGAAAATCACCAAAACTGCAATAAAAATAAACGAAAGCTAATCAGAAATGTGTGTGTGTGTGTGTGTGTGTGTGTGTGTACGCTATATATACACACTAATACATAAAACTTGAAAGTATAAAAATAAAAGATAATTCAAAACATTACTAAAATAACATTGTTAAACATCTGGAGAGAAACTCTTTAGTTTCAACATCTGTCCAGTTTGACAATATTTCAATACTTCAATTTCAATGCAATTTCAATACTTGCAATACTTCTACAATGTAAATAATCACAATTTTGCATTGACTCTGTCAGAACTTCATAATTGGCTCAAACGTCTTACGTCAAACTTCTTAAAGCGCTCGAACCTAAAATCTGTTAATCATACAGCACAGCTTTGTTCACACAGCATTCAGTCAATCTTACAGTGTCTTAATCATTTCAACAACAGATTCCGTTCACACATGACCTGTAAATGGAATAAAAAGACAGGAAATGCTGTGTGAACTGCCTAATGTTATTAGCTTTTGTTAGTAGTTTGTAGTGTACAAACTGAGCTTTCAAAAGAACAGCCTTTCAATTATGAGCAGGTTGTAGTTTGGGAAGCTATATTTTTAAAGTAGTTTCCCCAATGCTGGTGGGCAACAAATGACAAAGTAAAACATCAGAGAACTTTTGAGGTGGTTCAACGGAAAAAAAAAAATCAAATAGGCTTTTCGAATGAACAAAGACGTTGTTGTATATTAAACGTCAGACAGCTAAGATCAATGTCTCTTGTTTTGAGCCTGCAATCATCAAACGTTTTCACCATACGTGCTCTGCGACGTGTCACTTTGGCTGTCTGATGTCCCTCTATTCCAAAGGGTTTTTGATGTGGGCTTCTGGTTTCCCTTCTTGTTCCTTCACAGCTTAAGTGAATGTGACACAGCTGGGTGCTGAAGAAGACAGATCCTGTTCAGCGACGAATGGCTGGGAAGGGATACATATAGGAGTGCTGATGTGTGTGGAGGATGTGGCCCACCACCATGTCCCAACTGTCGCAAAACTGTCCAAATGAAAGCATCTCTGACCTCATCCTGAATAATTGGAGCTAATGCTGCGTTCCATTCGACTCGGAAAGTCAGAATTTCCAACTTCCTACTTGAAAAGGTGCAACAGAAAGTCAGACTTCAAATTTGGAAACTCGTGCGGAAATCTAGAGGTGCCAGCATTACATAATAATCAGACCTGTTTAGTAAACGCTTGCAGAGACTGCCATGTAAAACATGGTAAATGATCATCTCTGTTGACTATTATACATTTCATACTGTAGCACCATTTAACCTTTGCAATTTGGTTACTAAGAGATGTCTTTCAATTAAATCTAACATCTGCAATTATATAGCAGAGTTGCTGTTTGCTATTGAGTCTAGCAGTCTGGACCATATCCAGGCATCATTTTCTTTCTTTCTTTCTTTCTTTCTTTCTTTCTTTCTTTCTTTCTTTCTTTCTTTCTTTCTTTCTTTCTTTCTTTCTTTCTTTCTTTCTTTCTTTCTTTCTTTCTTTATCATTTTCTTTCTTTCTTTCTTTCTTTCTTTCTTTCTTTCTTTCTTTCTATCTATCTATCTATCTATCTATCATTCAAACATGGATTTGTCAAGCCAGCATTCAAAGTGTGTCAAGAGTTTTCTAGTTAAAAACTACAGCTATATGAATTTCCTTGATTTTTAATTCATAACAATTCTGCATACACCACCGTTCAAAAGTTTGGGGTCGGTAAGATTTATTAATGTTTTTGAAATAAGTCTCTTCTGCTCACCAAGGCTGCATTTATTTGATTAAAAATACAGTAAAAACAGTAATATTGTGAAATATTTTTATAAGAACAGAAACTGTTTTCTGTTTGAATATATTTTAAAATGCAATTTATTTCTGTAATCTAAGCTGAATTTTCCACATCATTACTGCAGTTTTCAGTGTCACATGATGCTTCAGAAATCATGCTGATTTGATGCTCAAGAAACATTTCTGATTATTATCAACGTTGAAATCAGTTGTGCTGCCTAATATTTTTGTAGAAACATTTTTTGATGATTCTTTAATCAATATAAAGTTCAAAAGAACAGCGTTTATTTGAAATAGAAATCTTTTTAACATTATAAATGTCTTTACTGTCACTTTTGATAAATATGATGTAATGTCTTAAAAAAAATCTTACTAACCTGAAACTTTTGAATGGTAGTGTACATTCAAATCTGAATTGCGATTCTACATTATGATTGCTACCTGAATTCAAATTTAATTCAAATTCAAGCATTCTAAATTTATTTTTAAATTAGGAGTGACAATCACATTTAAATTCATGAGTGTATCCCTGTAAATTACCGTTCTGTATGGTACAGACAGTAGTGTATGATGTAATGCTAATCATAATAAGATTTTGACTTCTCGCAGCTGTAAAATACAAACATTCATGTAACATCACTGTACCCATGTACTGTACTGTAACGTAATGCCATCCCTGGTGCTGAGACTCTACCTGAAACAGCTTTTTAAAAGCATAGATCAGTCAGTAATGATTCTATGACGGATCTCAGCGAAGGCCTGATTGTGTTCCCGATAAGATTAAGCTCTCAGAAGAGCAGTGAAAAGCACAGTGTAAATGTGGCCATAGAAGCATTAAGAAGATAATCTTTCTTCAGTCAGCAAGTGCCGCAGGAACCCGGACGAGCCACTGACAGCTCCAACAAAGCTGTGAGAGGGGAAACCGAGGCACACCTTGTCAGCCTTAATTTGCTCTGATGCATTCTCGCTGCCCCGAGCCATCTTGGCATGCAAGCTGAGACAGATGTTGCTCCCGTACGCCGCATCCTTATAGAGAGCTGCTTTTGTACACCGGCGTAGATCATATTTAACCCGGTACAGGGGGAACAAAGGCCCTCTCTGTGTGCGCTGGCTCTCCCTGAGAGCTCCTCGGGCCCGGGATGACAGATAGTATCTGACAGGCTCACATGAGTCGTTTTAACAAAAGGATTTTCTTTTTCTTTACTTTTTTGGATTCTGAAAATTACAGTACGCTAATAAATCCTAATCCCGCGCCAGGAATGCCGTGTTTTGGCTGCCGCTAGTAATCTGTTGTAGTGAAAAGATGAAGATTGGGAGCAAACCTGTCTTGCTGACAGAAGGATTATTAGGGTCTATCACAGCTCAGATACTGGCGAGTTCAAATTGTGTTGGATCTCAATAAAAGGGATGAAAAAAGGTTAAATCTGTCTTAAGCAGCCAAGAGCTGAAAGGTACCGAACTTCAAAGGACGTGTGTGACAAAACGGAAAGTGAAAGACGTAAAACAGAGAGATGGCGATGGAGAATGAGAAGTGAAACGCAATCAAATCTGTGCAGATGTGATGGGCCAAAACAGTATTTGGAAATAGAAGTAACACTTAATAATTGCATTAAAATGCAAGTGTCTATATCTGTTTGTCTCAAATGCTGCATGCTCTTGTCTCTAAAGCCTGGAATATACAACACGACTTTTAAAATCTGAACAGACTGTAAAACGTTAGGCATCATACGCTTACCATCTAATAGTCATAGAGGAAACACTGGCCAACATACACTAAATGACTGAGGATCACATACTACCAGACTTTAAAGTCCTTCCGATCACAACAAACTCAAGCAGAATCGTGTGCATTCTTGCTAGGAGACGCGTGAAAAATGAAAACAGTATGTGTTAAAAAATTCGGCTCAAAATATCAAACATGTTTTGATATCCTCTGACTGGATGGATTTATAGTCTGAAGCTAAAAAAAAATCAGTCTGTTAGCATCATACACTACGTGATTTTCTCTGAAATCTGTCAGCTCAAATCTGCAGACTGGCTCTGACAGTTGGCAACTAGCATCGATTTATCCAATCTGTAAATCGGGGGAAAATTGGGGCAAAAGTCTTGTATTGAATATATATATATACACATACATACCAGATATAGCTATACCAGATATATACTGTATATATATATATATATATATATATATATAAAATGTGTTTCCTTGTTATCTTTCTTTAAATAAATGCACATGGTTTGATATTTTTTTATAAGTGTGACATTTATAAGTGTCCAATAATTTTTCTGGGGTGACTCTATATCAAGCGTGATTGTTAAGTACCTGGTGACCAGCACGGCCACGTCCACAGGAGGAGGGTCGTCTCTGCTCCCAGGAACGTGATTGTTTCCCAGGTATCGTGCACCATATTCCGCATGATGCCAGTGACAGAAGCTCTCCAGGGCTTTTTCTCCATGGTGGCCCACCTTCAGCTTTTCCTAAGAAACACACTGGACAATTAGAATCTGATTTACAGACTTTGGTGCAGCAAAACTTTAAATTAGATACTTCCCACTTTATTTGTAAGAACGTCTGTATACTTCTGTGGTCATTTAAACACAATCAGAGTATTAAACGTGATGTGACGTGGAGCCAAGTATGGTGTCCCATACTCTGAATTTGTGCTCTGCATTTAACCCATCCAAGTGCACACACACAGCAGTGAGGATGGAAGAGAGAGCCTCATTTCCTTAACCAAAAATCCCTGCCGGTACCGAAACTCAAACCCACGACCTTTGAGTTACGAGTCCGACTCTCTAACCATTAGGCCATGACTGCCCCTAAAAATTTACAACCAGCAATGATCGCGCCTCGGACGAACCTCATAGGTTACGATATTGCCTCTGCGAAAGAATGCGAACATCAGTCAATTCACCTTTATGTAACGTTGGTCAAATAGAGTGTTGTCCACCAGAGGGCACTGCATTCTACGTCATTGTCATTGTGTCATGGGTTGTTTCCGAAATCGCCCCCTATATACTTAAATAGGGCACTATTTGCGTGGACAGCCATTTGTAGTGGTGTCCGAAACCATAGCGGACATTCTCGAGTGCACTCATTCAATCCCACAATGCACCGCAAAAACCGGTGTACAACCTGTGCACGCTCAACGGCTACAGAATACCCATAATGCACTGTGAGAGTCAGCGCCGAATGAATTCCCACGTCTCACCAGAAGATGGCGCCTGCAGCTGAATCATCCATTCAATTTACAAAGCACTTGTCTATGGTGTGATATAGCGTAATACAACACGGGTATAAATTAATTGCAAATTAATTAAATTGTTGAACTAGGGTTTATACATAATTTCCATGACAGCGTTCAAGATAAATCCTTTAATCTTACTACTGGAGCTGACAGTTTCAAATGATTATTAAACAGCAAGCACTAACTATGTAAAAGCGGCAGTCCTCCCGGTGCACTCAGTGTCCGAATTCACTCACTCGTTTTCATTCACTCCTTCAAGTGAACTGTATTAGTGGCCTAATGTAGGGAATAATGAATGAGGGTATAGGGGATGATTTCAAATGAAATATGACATCGACTCCCAGGGACAAACAGCTTACACTACTAGTCAGTGAATTTTACTTTAAAGACCCTATAAAACTGACGAGAGCAGTATTGAAACCGTAACAGCCACACACAAATCAAATTAAAGAGCCTTTAGATGATGCGTTTACATGAATCATGATTTGCTGCTTTGCTACTTGCTAGTCATTAGAGAGTGTTTTATTGGACAAATGTTCGGCATAATATTGTTAAAAATCAGCATATTAGAATGATTTCTGAAGGATCATGTGACACTGAAGACTGGAGTAATGATGCTGAAAATTCAGCTTTACATCACGGGAATAAATTACATTTTTAAATATTTTCAAATAGAAAGGAGTTATTTTAAATTATAATATTATTTCACGACATTACTGTTTTTGTTGTATTTTTGATCAAATAAATGCAGCCTTGGTGAGCAGAAGAGACTTGAAAACATTTAAAAAATTTACTGACCCCAAGCTTTTGAACAGTAGTGTATGTCTCTTCTTGCAAGATAAGCACTATTTTTGGTCCAATTATAAATGTGTATCTAATAAAAGTCTGTCAACTTGTATGAATAAATCAGCATTTATAGTTTAGCATCAAAACTAACAGACTAAAAGTCCCAAAACTCCAAGGGGTCTTTCATTCCTTCATGAACTCCTGCTGATATAAAAGTTGGACTTGTTGATTCATCGATCACAAAGTGAAATCAACATGGCTTTGAGAATTGCTGCTCTAATTCAGTTGTACTTAAAGACAGTTTGTTTCAAGCATCTAAAGCCATCATTTCTCTGATTTTATCTTCATGATATCAGAGTCGGAGTCCAAAGGCTTTGCCCTGAAGCATATTTACACTAATGGCTATTCAGTGACGTCCTGACATGCATCATTTCAGACTTTAGAGGTGAGCACTCAAAAACCTTCAGCCAGACTCTCCGGAGCCTTTGGAGAGAGTGAAATCCAGCAATAAAATGAAGGAGAAAACCGGTAGTTAAAACACACACACACACACACGCTGAGCAAGGATAACATCACAGATCCTGAGGACAGGAATAAAACGGCAAGAGAGCAGATAAATGACAGGTTGAGTCATGATATACAGAGACCTGGATGTTGATCTAATGTTTGTACATCACAGGGTCACACTTACTGGACGGGTGTGCAGGAGAACCAACTTGGTGACCCGGATATGGAGCCTCACTCCCAAACTCCGGTGTTGAAACATGTTATACACCTGTAGAGAGAGAATCCGACGAAATAATTAACTTATTGATTAACTATGTGATATGATATATTCAAAGAAAAAAAAAAGATATTCAGTTTTAAAAGTTGTTTTGCAGTTGACCAGTTTGACTTAAAATTCACTTAAAGGGGTGGTTGATTGCAATTTCACTTTTTTAACGTTAGTTAGTGTGTAATGTTGCTGTTTGAGCATAAACAATATCTGCAAAGTTACGAAGCTGAAAGTTCAATGCAAACGTTGATATCATCTTTTAAAATTCTGTCAGTTTATTGCCTACAAAAATGGCTAGTAGGGACTACAAGAGTTACTTCCCGGGTTTGTGATGTAACAAACCCAGATAAACCCCGCCCTCGGGAAAAGGCAGCAAAGGGGGCGAGGACATGCTGCGCTTCTTTAGAGAAGAGGAAGAGAAAACTAGGTGCACGTAAAAATCAATTCATATATGAATTGCGATTCTGTCTTCTAACGATTCTAATGGATTCACAAGATGCGCACTAGAGGCGGTTTAGCCAATCACAACACACTGGGCTAGCTAACCAATCAGAGCCCATCGCCTATTTCTGAGGG
>NW_015551075.1:710411-712471 GCF_001515605.1 Sinocyclocheilus anshuiensis | reverse complement strand
ACGATACCGTTGTTTACAATACAACCGGAGCACATGCCGCTGAGCTGAGGGGCGGGACGATTAGACGCGCATTAGAGTTGGTTTAGCCAATCACAACACACTGGGCTAGCCAACCAATCAGAGCCCATCGACTATTTCTGAGGGAGGGGCTTCATAATAGAAGGAAATGATTAGCGCGTTTCTCAGAGAAGGGACAGAGCAGTGTGGAATAAAGGTAAATTATGTGAAAAATAATGCGTTTTTTTAAAAACTAAGCATTAACACATGTTAGACTGCACCCCATAAACACAATCAAGCCTAGAAAAAAAAAACACTGAACCACCCCTTTAAAATATTTAAAAAAAGAAAAACATGTGTATCAGTAGTATGTTTCAGTAATTTCCGTAGATTTTTAGATAAAGGGGCAAGCTAAAACATCTGTTAAATGCCGAGAGTGCATGTTATCAGCTAATGTTAAGATCAAAATAGCCCAATATCAGCTGATTTTTTTTTTGGCCTAGCTGGTATACTGGGCTATTCAGTTACGTTTCAAAGATAGAGAAAGATTAGAGAAAATGCTGTAGACTCTGAAGACATTGTCTCTGTGGGTTTCACAGCTCTGTCTTGTGACTTGCAAATATGAGTGTTAATGCAAAAGTGGTATTACAGTTGGTAAGTTCGATTCATTTCTGTGAATTAGTTCAAAGTATCTATTTGAATTAATCAATTGAATCGATTCAAAACACTGATTCTATGAATCAGACTTGTTTGCATCATGACTCAAAGTTTTTTCTTTGTGTATTGGTGAATATAATTGATCCCACACTTCATGAAAAACAGGGTGGAAAATATACCAGGGTTGTTTTATCTACAATTTTACAGTATTTTACATCTTGCATTAACCATTTTTAAACAAATTGGATACATTAGCTGTCCTCTGATTGATCAAATATACAAATTTCAGAGCAAATACACCCACACACTTAACTTCAATTAAATATGTATAAGCCAATATTATTATTATTATTATTATTGCGATTCTGTTTGGTGCAGTTAATGATATAACTCATGATATTTGGGCATTTTGATATTGGCATTGGGCTGAATCTGTGCATATTAACAGAAATGTTACCTTATCATTGTGTCAGTTCCCAAATATGCCTACAATTTGTGTGGATAAAGAACAATTCTGAGTAAATATTCTGTAGAAGCACCACCACTGGTTACTGACAAACCACATCAGCAGAACAATAACTGTTTAAATATAACACGCAGTATCTCTATAAAAAAATAAGATAAAATAATCAAGGAAGAAATAGGGGAGTTTGAACTATCATCATCCTCGGATGATGTGTAAGCTGTGTGATTCACAATACCATAAAAACTTTTGTACTGACTATTGTAGAATAAAAACCAACGGCAATTCCATGCGGGCTGAAGTTAATGAAGAAGTATAGAGCTGAACTGAAGGGAGGATTCAGATATTGATGAGTAACCAGCATCTGGAGGGGAATCGCAGAGACTGATTTGAATAACAGCACAATTTTCCACAGCGGTGTCGAACTCGCCTGTGAAGAATGTAAATCTAAGGACCTCAGGGAGGACAAAAGGAGGTGTACTTTCTTACCAAATCACACACATCTGGGCAATTCATTTTTACATTAATCTTCAAATGACTCACCATTGTCATTAGAGATACAGTAGAAAGGGTCGTTCTTGAGTTGATAAGCTTTGCTTTACCGCAGCAGATGCAGTGAGGTGTTGTTGTGTGGACTGTTTTACAGATCAATATTCAGTTTGTTTGTACTTTATTACGCAGGCCCGTTTCCAGACGCTCACAGCAAACACGGTTTATGAACCTGTTCTAAATGAGCAACTTGATAAGAGTGAGGTCATTCACTCTGGGACATGACTGAAATACACAATACAAGATGGTTTTTCTTTCTTCCTTCCTATACAAACAATCTCATAAATCTGAACAAGCGCAAAAGATGTTAGATAAAGTCAATATAAAGTAAAAACAGATCGCATTTTTAATACACTTTCTGTATTAAAAAATATAAAATATACTATTAATACTG